>NC_051137.1:3342528-3359338 GCF_014839805.1 Manduca sexta | reverse complement strand
TATTCGCCATAAGAGGTAAATAAAAAATATAAGTTACGAATTTCTTAAGGATCAAGGATGGTTAGACAAGTTTATTTAGAATCGGTAGTCACTACAACCGTAAGATAAATTTAACTTTATTATAATCTGATAGAATCCAATGTTGTAACAATAGAACTGTTTCTAATTAACACTATAGCTACAAAACAACAGAATTACACGCGTCCCACAATGTATTTCATTGTGTGCACGCTCCATTTAACAGCGGTTACACTGCATGCGTCCAATCACTTACAATAATTAACAAAACATTCACATTGTTACAGGTAAACAACTTTGTCGACTTGCTTTGGTAATTTGTAAGTACTGATAAACCTATACTGCCAACTGCAACACATAATAACAATAGGGCATGACTTGCTAATAGTAGTCTTCAATTGTTTGGTGAAGGCACAAAATTTTAAGAAATTATAATTTTAAAAAGGCAGATTTTAATCAATAATTCCAAAATGTGATAAACACTAACTTAATCCATCGCTAAACTAATCTTGAAAGTCTTATACTAAATTAGTAAAGCAATAAACAAAAATTAAGTTTTAAAACACATTACTGAGATAATCTAAAATATAATTTACTTAAACAATATGACATAAACCTCAGCTGGCTTGAAAACAAGAATATGCAAAACAGTATAACAAAAAGATAGTTTTGATGGATTGAGATTGATTGAGACGGAGCGATCTGGCAAGGCTGCTAGTAATTGGATGAATCGACGAAGATTAGTTTTAGTGTCGTGTTCACAGAGAGTTGTTATGAAGCTTTTGATGTATAAATAAATGAGACTATTGAGTCAGTCGACTACAGTTACGAGAAGAATTTTGCAATGCGCTCACATTCTAATACATTGGCAAATCATGATTAATGTTATTCTTTTTTTCCGGACACCGTGAAATAACTCCAAAGCTCTTGATAATAATAATGGCTTATAGAGAATCGACTATAAGATAATTAGTCCCCGCCAGCTACCAAATTAATCCGATCTGTTTGAAGATAGGCACAGGCTGATCTCGGAACGCGACACACTTACTTGAACCGTTTGGCAGGTTTACACCTTGTGGGTTGTCGCTATCGGGCGAATACAAATCTTCTACCACCAGCCGCTTGATGTTATGTTATAAAGATGATGATGATGATGATTCATTATTACGTAAACGGTCAATGGTGCATGTGAATCGTTTAGTGCAAAAGGTTATTACGCATAAACACCTGTAATTTCGAATTGACGATGCGTTGTTGGACTCTCCGTATAAATGATTCTTGAAAGTTGATTTGGCATTTTGATTGTAGGTTTCTTCTGATTATACCGTAATCAAGAACTCATACCATATATTTGAACATCGAAGGATGTTTAATTCATTATATTTTGTAACTTTCTTTTATATGTAATAATACTAATAGAAAAAGAATACTAAAAGTAGATTGATATTTTTTACTAGGAAATATGAGTCTCTGTTGGAACTTAACAATTATTCGGAATAGAGATATTTTATAAACAGTTCCTTCTTTGTTCCACTAAAAAGAGCGATATGAGTCTTAAATAAATCCTTTTTCCATCACTAAAGCGACATTTCCTTTTTTGTTCAACTAATTAAAGTATAATTAAAAATCAGGTTTAAAAAAATGACCACAAAGATAAAGACAAAACGCAACAAAAACTGAAACAACATAAATCTTGTTGCATTTTGCACTTCTTTTAAATTAACATGACAAATTGTGTGTGATCGAACGCACTATGCAACAAATGAAGGACCATTACGTCCCATGACGAGGACAATGGATTACCATCAAATTTCGAAAGCACTTTGACAATGACTATATCGCACTAGTCAGTTTCGTTTGTGTTTCACGATGTGCGATTTGCTAGATATGAATTTGTAGTACCTATCCATCACGTTATTTACAGTTATAAACCTTTGTTTAAAAAGGATCTTTAAGAAATAACCAATAGACATCATATTATTATAATTTTGAGTCTTAACAATAAAAAACCTTTAGCAATTGCTATAGAAACTGCTCCTTCTATACAAGGCAATTTTCTTACATTATATTATAATTATATTGTGTACACTGAGAATAAATTCGACACAGACCAAAGTAAAATATAATAATTAGTCTATAAAGGTCGTGATAGACCATGCTTACAACAATAGAGCGGAAATTAGCAAAGCTACATTACCATATACTTTATAATGAAGTTAAACAAATAATTAAGCAGGCATAACTGTACCGATCGCCCGCGGATACTTATTTGTCGCCGGTCAACATATTTTTGTGCATCTCTTCACTTACCAACAGATGCAGAGTTTCCGCATTGCCATTCCTTCGAAAAACTCAAATTCTGAATAATAATAACATATCTATAAAATGTTGGAAATTAAATTATACGCCAAGAAAAAAACCTAGAGACAAATTAACGTAACAATAAATTACACATAATAAAATAAATTTTATTTTCTTTGACCTTAAGCTTTAATGAAAAGATAAATATCCAGCTAAAAGAACTAACACGACCTCATATTAATAAATTCCACATAAACCTAGCGACAAAATGAAAGTGACGACAATTGCTCACAATTTTCCACCATAAGCTCATTCGTGCTAAATTATGGTTCGTACGAGATGAGTACGCCTTAGATATATATGGAAGGCCATTTGTCAAAAACTTGCGATGAATAGTAATGTGATATACCCACGAATTCACATATTTTAATTTGTAAAATTAATATTTTAAGTAAAAATGTATGAAAAATTTCAAACCGTAAATGTAATAATGTAAAATAAAAATTATAAAAAAATTAACACAGTTAAATGATTTGTAAAATTCAGAATTCGACTTATAAATAAATTAATGTTGTAAAGTTTGTCGTAGGTAGTGGACGATTGCGATATTTTTAGAAGCTTTGATGTTTTTTACGCTTTTTTAGTTGCAGAATGGTTTTGCACAAAAAATAAACTATTGAAATTAAAAAGTTCTAGAAATGGATAATATTAATAATACTGTCTAAGGTACCAAAAAAACAAAATGTAAAACAAAAACAAATCATGTGAATAAGTAATTATACCAAATCCGTTAATATCACAATATAATATAGAGATAGTTAAAATGTTTCATTTTTATATAAACTTCATATTTTCATTATCTAAATAGTTTTATATTTCTTGTGAGACTATTCATACATTCAAGACATTAATCCAGATTATAACTAAGCAAAAACATTTCTAATTCTACAGACTACGTACAACATAGCTTCACTCATTATTCAGAGAAATCAGAAACGTAATTTCGTACGAGTATTAACTGTCCGCGGAAGTTGCGAGGGTACGCGGGAATGTTATTGCATTTAATATGACTCGGAGTGATACAGTAACTTCTACTCAAAGGCGCTTAATATTTCATACAGTGGCTCGCGTTTGTAGAGATGGAATTGTAACGGTGTCCATATGAAGTAGAATATGTGTAGGGCAAAAACTTTTTTGGCATTGTTCGAATGTTTTCTAAAAAAACCGCTTGTTAATGAACAGTTCGAAACAAAAGAGTGTATTTTTCTTGTAATATGCACTACACCTAACTCCTTGACCTGACTTTTAAAGAGCACCACTAGAGTTTCTTTCCTCGTTCTCTGGTGGGAACCGCCTTCCGAACTGGAAGTAGGGTTAACATTGGCGAAATATAAATAATTTAATGGATTCGAAAAAAAAGTTTTCGATGTAAAAAAATGTCATCGCTCATTATGAAGTCTTCTAACATAACCTCAAGTTCTTTAGTATTTTTTAAAATATTTTCGGTTGTTTAGCATACTTTAATATCACATTATGGAAAAACATTATCTACAAATAAGACTGTATTAGCTACTACAGATATTTAGAGCTGGTTAATAAAATTCCTTAAAACGGCATCTAGGTGATTACGTCTCTCTCGAATATAGAGTACAAAGAGACCAATTTTGAATTCACATTTACCTTTGTCATGGTGTCGAATAAAACAGGAGCACTCTCAGCATGTCGCGCTCTGTAGGACGCTTTTAACAATTTGGCAATATTAATGATATTTAAGATGGTGGACGACAAGCCAAAGCAAAACAATTTTTCCAATTAAGTATAAATATTATTCCAGTAAATAAGAGGATACTAGTGATTATAGACTTGATTCTATAATATATTTATTTATTTATTTGGACACCCAATAAAAGATACACCATACATAACTATTTGGAACATTTATAAGGCTAAAGAGTTTTTTTGTTTAAATGCGCTAATCCCAGGAACTACTAAACCATTTTTTTCACTCATAGGAAGCTACATTACTCCTGAGGTGCTATGCAGAGTGCTATGCTACTTTTTATCCCGAGAAAATATTTATCACGGAAAAACGTTTTTTCCCGGGTGGAGCCCCAGGCTAACCTAATTACCTGCATTAATAAAGACCGTTTTGTTTCCTTAAGCTGGATAAGTTTTAATTCCTGTTTAATTATCTAAGTATAATGATCTATCCCAAAGTATCTAAATGTTTACAATCATGCGACCGTCACATTTATCAACTTATTACAACTGCCATGAAATTGTTGGATCCATTCATGGAATTAAAATACTTAATGTAAACAAAGATCTATCTACATTTTTGACATCTTGAAATAGATGTGTTAGATAGATCCTAATAAAAGTACATTATGTGTAAAATAATTATAAATTCCTAGTATTTAGTTCTTTCCTAAACATAGTTACAGACTTAGGTAGAATTCTACCATTATATAATTTGCGAATGATTACATTACAACTCACACTTCGAAAACCACAACGTTGCCTTGTTTAAATTTAAATAGTTAATGTTCAATCAGACCTTTCGAAATTGGATTCTAGTTAAGTTCGGTAACAAACCAAGTTATTTGTGTCGGTGAATTCAATACGGAACCGGAATTCGGAATGTTTCACCCAGACATGTCGGTTTGTCTGTTCCCGACTGCTGTTTCGGAATTGGATCGATGCGACGTCTTCGTTCCTTTAATTCCTTGAGGATATTATGGGTTCATTCCTTGCTCTCTAATTACATACCTAATTAGGTGCGTCTTGATTATTAATGACATGATCATTAATGCTATGTCAGTTTAAGGTTTGTATTTACATTATTTTAAATATAGCTAATAATGCCCTCACCCTGGAACGTAAAGGTAAACGGAGTGAAAGTAGTAAAACAAAACTACGCAGGTGTTATTTTCACGGATCCGAAACTCAAAATCGAAATGAATTCAACAATATAAAACTCAACTCTAAAACAATTATCAAACCTGCATATTCAAAATCTGGTTATTTGGATCTCGTTAACGTGTCGAAATATCGACGTATTGCCTCCGAATACTGTTCTACACGATAATTGCATCCCACAAACAAGTTCAAAGCCATCACAGTTGGACCGTCAGTGGACAAAGGCAAAGGTACTACATCCACAATTTGTAAATTTGAGAGTCGATATTACGTTTCGGTTTGATACAAAACTGTTTTGAACATCATTGTATGTTCTCCAACATTCAATGTGTATTAAGTTTGTATTAGTTATGGTTTATATGTAATTAAATTCAATAATAATAGATATTAAGATGGTAATTCTTCAGATACAAGACTGTAAAAATTAAAATGAAGCAGATGGTATTCACTTTATCAAAATATAACATTATTACCACAAATAGTGAATGTATCAAGAATATTACTAAGGTGGTTTTAGGTGATTACGGAAGCAAGTTAATTAATTCCGATACGTTCTCAATCGAAGTTTCTTGCTAAGTAAATGTTAATACAAAATAATTATTAATTAAAACGTTAGATCATATTAATTAATTTTGTATAAAATCTTAATGGAAATGAATTCTCAATGTTGTTATAACCATAGATTCAACTGCTATCTTAATTTCAGCTGCAGATGAAGTTAGAATATAAAACATTGTAAAAATACGAAATAGTAATAAAAGTTCTATCAATACAGCATTTTTATTACCTATACAGTCCGTGTATTTTAACTACACTTTGTCAACGCAAATATTTTTATGTAAAAACACAAAGCTCACGAGTTGGCTACTTGTTAATTTTCTGAAAAGTATTTAGCATTTTAAAAATGTTTATTTTACACCTTTTGCAGTTATGTTTTGATAAAATAAAAATATTTTTTAGATATTTTTTTCCATTTTAAATTTTCTACTAAAACGATTGGTCACGTGACATCTATAGCTATGACCTCATATTGCAATTAACTCGTTTACTTTCATATGTTATTGTTACTATTGTCGTAACCTATTGTAATGCGATAATGTAGTTGCGTTTAAAATACGCTGTCTGCAATCTACGTAGATCCTTATGCAACATGATATAATAAAACAGACAGACAGGACAGAACAGATCGCCTAAAATGCTCACCTCAGCGTGTCTCTCTGAATTTTGAATTACAACGGGATGGCATTCCCGCATGTTCGAACACTAGATGCTTAGATATTAATTGTCGTGAGTTTCATTGTTCAAATTGGTAAATTTAGTATTGTAAGTGAAAAATAGTAGATTACCATTATTAAAATACATGTTTATCACTCAACTGCATTTAAAATGAATTAGTGTTTACTATGTCAAAAGTAGTTACTCGTTTAGCCTGCGAACCTGAATATTATATACTTAACCCATTTACCAGCGGAATGTTTGCCGGTAAACATGACACCTACATGACATTACGTGTGTCACGGGAATATAACCTTATTATATACTACATAATAAGGTTATTTTTCCGTGACACGCGTAATGTCATGTAACTGTCATGTTTGCCGGCAAACATTCCGATGGTAAATGGGTTAAAACATAAATTCCTGTTATTTACTTTATAATGTGATTGGTGTTGCAGTGGCGAGTCCTCCGGGCGGCGCGGGCGCACCGAGGGAGGAAGCCCCCCGCCCGCCGCCACCCCCCACGCCCCGCAACGGCACCCCTCCTAGTAAGCACGGTCCTTAGACATAAGGCGGCTATCGTGATTTACCAATGAGTTATTTAAATGATTAAAAAGAAAACATTGAGAAGTATGAACTTAGTGCAAAGAAAGAATCGATAAAGTTGATAAAATTATTAATTAAACTTTGTCATTCATGAAAAAAAAATATATTGACTACATAAAGAGATTTAGATCATTAGAGTATGTTAATCATAACTATCGAGTTATGTAAAAAAAAAAGAAATCACCTATTAACACTTTGTATTGTACTTATCAATTTAAAACTTCTAATAGTATGAGCAATGTAATACAATTCAATGCATCACAGTGCATCCTATTTTTTAAATAGATAACTTGTAGGTTACCTGTCAAATTGCGATGGCCGTCATGTCACGTGCACGTTTCAAATTCTTTCGACTCTTGCGCATAAAGTAATGCATCCTTCACGCTTATGAATCCTCTACCACGTTTTTTTAACTTATTATATCTCTTATGTGTAGTTACTTTAATGACTATTTATTGATGTTAATAACAACTTTTTTTATTTTTGTGGATCATAAATACACTTACTCGCAAAAAACATAAGCACAGAAAATCAAAAATTAAAATAAATTATTAAAATATTTGAAAATAAATTCCTTTTTTATGCAATTTTTTGTTTATTATGATTATTTTCGGTATGTAGTATACGGCTAAAGCATGAGCATTTGGTGCATGTTTTAAATGTATTTTTTACACACAACACACAACATCACGCATTTTATCCCCGAAGGGGTATGCAGAGGCGCAACCATGCCACCCACTTTTCGCCAAGTGTGTTCCGTCCCATGATGTGATAGGGGGCGAGCCTATCGCCATATCGGGCACAAATTTCAGACTCCGGGCTGATACTAAGCAGAAAAACCCAAATATCACTTTAACCGACACGGGATTCGAACCCAGAACCTCAGAGCGCTGTCGTACCGCGCATTCAGTAAACTACACCACCGATGCAGTCTGGATTGATTATCGCATCCTATTAATCCTGATTGATAAGACAAACATGACTAGTCATGTCATAAAAGTGTAGTAAAATTGGAAGAAACATATTTCTGGTTATTTGACTGTTAATCTCATAAGGTAAGTAATTCTCATGTTATGAATTCCATTGCCATATTAGAGATATGAAGGAAATATCATATTTTTTTATACGAGCACTGCAAAATGACCACCTGATCGTAAGTAGAGTGGGGTCAAATAGAATGTCGACTGATGAGAGACGATTACCTCCCGACAGTCGACACAATTATGCCGGCCATTTGGAACCATATACACAGGCTGATCCTGGAGCAAGACATACTTACGTATACCACTATGGTGGGTTTTAACGGTGGTCTTACGTATACCACTATGGTGGGTTTTATCTTACAACCAGCAAATAAATGTCTCACAACGACAGCTGCTATTACTACATATTATTATATAAAAACTCTACGTCATCAAATCCCCTCAAACTAAGATTTTGACTATTAAAACATCTTCCATAACTAAATACGTTCAAACAATTGTAAATATTGCATTCACCCAATTCGCTGGTATATCGTTTACCAATACAAAGGCAATAACTTTGTTTTACGACAATAAATAAAGCAGGGATATAAAACATGCCATCAAAATGCACGTATCTGTTGCCATTTAAAAATACAGAGGTTTGTTATATATTTTGAAAGACTGTTTTTCTGTATTTTATTCTCTTTTTACCTGTATTTTTTTAATTATTTTTATAACCGCTAATTATGTTATAAAGTAATTTTCTCCTGACGTTTCAAAGACTTTGCAGACTTCATCATTTATTACAACAAATTGTATTTTGCTTATAACAACGATAGGAAAATAATTTACAGTAGCGAACGAATGCGGCAAGTATTTTGCTGATGTGGTTAAAACTTTGGAGCCAAAGATTCCTCTTATACAACAATAACACCACCAAAATTTTGATTTGTTTGCATTCAATGTTTCATAACACCCACAACTTTACCAGTTTCAATTTCATCAAGTAAATAAATTTAAAAATAGAACAATATATTTCAACTAAACAAGGGTAAAACAAATTTTGAACAGTAATTCTCGTTTTACAGCCTTAAAAGCGACCAAGTTAAATCAGTAAAGCTGGAGTTGTGCCGACCAATCTAAACACACGCGAATTTAATCAAAAGACGTATTAGGTACGAGCAATAGTGTTTTAACTTGGTCAAAGCAAAACAACAACTGGCTTTTAGTTGTTCTTTATTTTGTTGTTAGATTTGTGAAAGATCCAATTATAAAGCGATAGTGTTTTCTCATGTATACGCGAATTTTAGACATTGTAATAAAAAAAAATCGGACTTTATCGCGGTTTTTATAATTTAATTTTCTCCCGACATTTGGAAGACTTTGCAGCCTTTATAGTTACGGGGCGGACTGAGGTGGTGGTCAACCGAAAAGTCAAAGATACTACGACGCCTGTAGGATAGTACAATCTGAAATATAGTTTTATTTTAACGATACTGTTTTTTCAAAATGTACATAACTGAATCTCATGACTTGTGATGTACCCTCTTAAACTTACCTCCGAGCTAACCATCTTAGGCTATCGTGGATCATAGCCAACGCTGTTCTAATCATATCTAAGGAAAGCCATATCAATTAGCTATTTATGAACTATAAAAAAAAAATTTAAAAACGTATAATATTTTTTCTAACATTGATATATTTTAAAACGTAATGAAACCCATAATCTTTACAATATTTTTATCGTTCGAGACGTTTGTTTATTGAGCTCGCTATTATAAAACTAATTAAGACTAGAAATTTCTAATCTACATGGAAACTCACGCAAATAGCTTTGTTCTCAATAGCGAAGGTTGACGCGCTGTTACTCGTCTATATGTCTAGTTATTTTAATACAATCTCAGCACTAAGTCCAGTGATTTCACTGGCTTTAATGACCTTAAAACCGGAACAACTGCACAATGCAGTTTCGCTTTAGATTGGTTCCTTTTTGGAAAAGCCAGCAACCTACCACGAAGGATCAATGAATATAAAGTTTTTTTTTATACTTGCACTACAAAGTGACTGCACATGATGGTAAGTTGAGTGGGCTCCAATAGAATGTCGACTGACGAGAGATGATTACCCCTCGGCAGTTGACACAATTATGCCGGCCTGTTAGAACCTGATACACAGGTAGATCCCGGAACGCGACACACTTACGTGAGCCACTATGGCGGGTTTTAACCTTGTGTACGGTGATTACTATCCGGGCGGATATAAAATATATCCTTACATCAGCAAGTAACCTCCATCGCCTATAAAAGTCCATAATTTCATAATATAACGGATGAAACTCACTACCAAGCAAACCAGAATAATCATTCATTCCCTAAAATATTAAAATGTACGTTCAAACTATTGTATACGTGACAGATGTCTTTTGAACCTTTCCTATAAATATCTATTTTACCCTTCGAACCGTTGACAAAAATTGGTGACAAAAATTCCGCTTTTCTGGGTGACTAGATTCTTTTATCCGTTGTGTTTTTTGAGAACACCTGTGAAGATTTATTATAGACTCCAAAAGGTCTCTCGAGATATTTCTATACATATTGTTCCTAAATAACTGGACAGATAATGAAACTTTGATATTAATGAAATTATTATCGTCTACTTTACTATACAATACTTGGAGTTCATCCGAAACTGCTATTCTAAAACATTGTATTATTAATCCTCCACCTAAAATTACGAAAACGAAATCATTATAAGCTATATAGAAGGTTGTATCTTTGTTACATTCGAGTTATTTTCCTTTATAAAACCACGTTGAATAATATTAAACCAATCATAGATAATGCAAAACTTATTATTCCTTAAATAAAATAAATAAAGGAAGACTTAGAAATAGATTTAAACTAAAAATATACGCTGCAACGCTAGAAGCGAGAAATCTATGTACTATAGATCCAATAAAACATCCAACTCCATTTGAGTCGAGTATCATTGAGTGATATAGATTTCTATTCTGTTCTAACTTAATGCTATCGTCCACGACGCTGGAAATCTCTAGTGCTCTGACATATATTTGATATTTCATACGGCTTTAGTTGCGGTAGGAAGATTAGCAAGACAATATAATGTTATTTAACCATTAGGAATAAAATGTTCTATTTTTTGAAGTGGTAGAGTATAACATGATTTTTTTCCGCTATAATGTTAATGTTGTCTCGTATTAGATCAATAGTGACACATTGTGTTTAATGTAGTAAGATTTCTAGGGACTCAAAACCAGTCCCTAAGTTATTCTTTTTAACTGACTTCAAAAAAAGAGGAGGTTCTCAATTCGACTGTATTTTCTTTGTTTGTTACCCCAGAACTCTTGACTGGGTGACTTGATTTTTTAATAATTAGTCACTGACTCCAAAAATTAGTAACCTGTATATAGGTAATGTCAATTTTTTTTTTGTTTTTAGTGGTTTATGGCGGTATAATTTTTCTGTAAGACTGACAACGCATCCATCATTATATTAGTACCAATTGTCTTTATAATTATTGAATTTAACTTAAGATGTCTTACATAATTGTTTTTAAAAAACATACGTCACATTGGATCCACGGAATTGAGATCCTAGGATGCTGTATTGGTCTTAAGAAACTCGACTACCCTATTCGAATTAATATATTGATATGTAACACGTCCCTCCTCTTCCATTCACGAGAGTTTGAAGAGCCAGGCCTTAAAAGCAAAAAATTCGTCAATAAAAAATTACATACGGAAAAATCCTTCCAATTATATTATTTGTATTCTATAACCTTCATAATGAGAGCGGTATCTGTTTCCAATATTTATTCGATAACGATAATTGTATATAAGGTACTTCTGTTTGCTTATATTACAGGTGGGTGCCGTCTACTCCACCGTCGCCATGGTAACGGGGTGGGCGTCAGATATCAGATCTAATCATTCTTGTATGAATGCCGTAGTTTCTACTTCAATGACTTTTGGTTTCAATAGAATTTGTTGGTCTCTTAAACGAAAATATTATGTTGGTACCATTTTGTAAATCTTTTTAGGATTTAAAATAAGTGTAATATTTGTTGTGTATTGTTTTCTTATAAAATATATAAAGGAATAAAAAAAATCTAATTCGAATGTTTTCCGATCTCGTTTCTTTTTGTAAATAATTAAATATACTTAACTAAAATGAGGTAAAAACATCTTACAACAAAGAAATTGGTTTTCAAAACTATCAGAAAATAAATAAACAGAGCATAATATTACCCATTAAAGTAAGATGAGTTTCGTGACCTACCTGCATATGTCTGAAGCTCGGAACACTATATATGAAGCCTTCACTGTCGGGCAATAAACATAAAACAACTGTTGAGATGTACAGGTAAGATGGAAAGCCTGAGAATGTATTCCGCAAGATAATAATAGATAAAAATACATATTAAAATACTTTCTACGTAATTGTTATATAGTGCTGCGGTAACTTCATATTATAGTGCATAAGGTAATATAGAAGAATATCACAACCTTAAGGCGATACCTCAAGATTCATTTTGTTTCACCTTTAATCGGTAACTAAACAGTATTGGTAGTAAAGAATTTATAGTTAGTGATTAGTTCTCGCAGTTGAAGAAAAACGTAAAATATTTAATAATCATGGATATTTCGGCCTTTAAAATTTAATATGACGAAATTTTAAAGGCCGAAATATCCATGCATATTAATTATTTTACGTTTTTCTTCAACTGCGAGAACTAATCACTAACTAGACGTGAATTTAAATTTTACTTGTCAATACTTGTTTAGTTACCCAGATTAAAGGTGAAACAAAATGTATGAAAAATGGACCTTGAGCTATAACCTTAAGTGCAATGATTTTAATATGTATTTTTATCTATTACTAGATTTTGCTCGAGGCTTCGCCCGTTTGAAGGAGTGTTCCAGGATAAAAATCTTTTTATATATTTTCCCGGGATAGAAGGTAGCCTAAGACCTGCCCAGGGTCTGAAACTATCTTCATACAAAATTTCATAAAAAATAATTCAGTACATTTTGAGAAAATCGATAACATACAGAAAGACAGAAAAGGGGATTTTGTTTTTTAATATGTATGGATTATCTTGCGAAGTACATTTTCAGCCTTTCCTATCAACCACGGTAGAAGAAAAGGCGAAAAAAATCCAATCCTTAAGACGCCTATATTTCTTTAAAAATCACAGAATGCTTGTTAAATTCTCTTGTATAACCAACGCAAAACATGTTGAAGGTTTTATATTAAATCAATTTAGCTGGCTGATTTTGTATATGACGTTGTGGTTTCTATAACGAACGAATAAAAAGAACAAGAAAATGGTGTTACGGTTATACATTCGATGGAGCGTAAACTCTGCTAATAGTGTAATAAACAATCCAACCGTTGCAAATAATGAAACTACACTACTATTAATAAATATTTAATTATAATATTTAATTATATATTTTAACATAAATTTCCAATCTGGGTTAGAAAAGAATTTGTTAAACTATTTCAACACAACAACTATTCCTTCTCGCGTTCAGGCGGCGAAATCGCTCTCGCCATTTTTCATTATACTTTTTAAAAAATCTACTTGAAACTCTGACCGTTATTTTTTTATGTTGGCGGTATTGCCAGACTATTAAAGGTTGATAGCTCAATTAAGAAATCCATATGAATAACGATCAGAATGTTGGGGTTTATAAACTGAATATAGTAATTTATTTTCTTTCAAAACCTTACAATAGTAAATATACTTTTCAGTTTATTAACTCTATGGGCGTTATTACTCTGTTACATATCCCATTCCTAACAAAACACGATTAATGCATACATTTCCAACGTCACATTATGTCAAATTAAGTAGATCTACTTTAAAGGTCAACTGAATGTTGGAAATCTACGTTAACCTAAGCACCAGTAAAAAAAACACACCAGCTAGTACAGCGAGTTAGCGTAAACACTTACATTTCTTATTGCTTGTTTGCTAGTCTAGGATTTCTCGTTTGCCTCTGAGATTGCCTATTTTCTTCTATGTTCAATTCCACGGGGAACGGGCATCATTTCTCACGCCCCTTTTCATTACAAAAATATAAGGGGTTACTCACACGAATTTGTTTTGTACATTCGTCGAAATGTCTGTGAATTTAAGGAAGGAGAGTGTTATTTGTTATACAAAAAAAGAATTTCGTAAATACAACTCTATGACTGTGTTACTGTAATTTTTTAAAAGATTTAGTTATAATCGTAAACAAAAATGAACATAACTTATTAAAACATTTCAGTAAAAAGTAATATAAAAACCTAACGGATGTGTTTACTTCTAACAAACCATACACCTAAATATTCGCATTACAAAATCATTCGGATTTGTAAATCTAATTCAGTAAGAGAAATAATTACTATACTTGATGACAATGACGAAGGGTCAATATAAAGCAACCCCTGTCGGCTTGCCTTTTGAAATTGATGTAAAACTCTAATCACCATTAGAACAATTTCCAGACCTCATTTATGCATTGTAGCCAGTGTAACTACTGGACACGAGACTTAACATCTCATGTCTCAGGATGGCGAGCGCAATGGAATAACCAACAATACTTTGTAATTCAAGGTGTTGGATGGTGTTTCTACTGTTTATGGGCGGTCGTATCGCTTACCAGCAGGCGAACAGTAAAGCTCATTCCGTCATTCAAAAAGCATTAAAAAATACATATTAGTACCTATAAGTTGTGTCGGGTTTCCTATTGGAAAATTTCATCATTCACCAATGGTTGCAGAACACAAAACACCCACAACAAATGTAAATACAAAATATTAGAATTCAAAATAACAGTTGAAATAAACACCACATTGCGACTCCCAGTTCTCAGTCGTAAGCACTCGCTCGAGTAACATTATCATTTGTTATTATTATGCCTTTATTATCTGAAAATTATCTCGAATACCCTAAAGTTGTAGATGTAGGTACGAAACTTGAATGGTAAAACGGAATTGAAAAATGCATATACTTCTTTTGATACTTTGTTTCTGAATGAAATAAATACAAGTGTGGTAACTTGTTTTACATTAATAATGATAATATATTCATATACTAACCTTGTATATACATATATAGTATGTCTATCAATATATGTGTTCCAAAAGGTGGTTTTAAATTGATATTTAAAATGACGATGATGATTGTGACTGATGCCACGATTGCTGTTAAAGGAAATAGTAAAAAAGAAAATACTAAATGAAAGATAATATCATTTATAATCAATACCAGAATAGTATATAAATAAAAACTCATTGACCAAAGCAGCCGCAAAAAGAAAATGATGATTTTGCAATTCAATGAAACGCTAGCCACCAATAATAAAAATGTTCCTTTGTATAAAACCAGTACAATTACGACGTGAAACGGTTAAAATGCTCTCCATTTTTAGAACAAAGCGAGATGCTGTGAATTAATTAATTTGTTTTAAACAAAAAAGCCACGACAAACAGAAATTGCCAGTCTCAAAAAACGTTATAACAGAGCGAGGACAAAATCTGCTTGTAACAACGGTGCTAAGTTTGAGGCCTTGCGACATTTTAAGCTCATTAATGTCTTCGTTGTTCAGTGCTATTAGAGTTTATTTTGTAAGTTTTAATTTTGACATTGTAGTTTATAGTGCATCTTCCGGAGTGTCTTTCTGCCAGTTCTCTTCGGGTCATTACTTAGGTAGCTAATGAATGGTTGGCAGCTTAACTAGGCTCCCTTTATCCCTAATTTTAAAATGTCTGTATAAAAGTGATCTTAAGTGTTATTTAGAAATAATAATGATTATTATAAATTGTTTTGACTTAACAAAAGTGCAACTTTGTTCGCCTACGTGATAAATAAAGTATTTTATTTTTATAATCTATTGTTTTTCTTTCGGTTACTTAAGGTGTCAGTCAAGTTCTTAATGAAAATTGTATTTTAAAATTTTAAGTTTAACTAAATAATAGTTTGAGTATTTATTCTTCCACTGATTGTGATATTTATGAAATTCGTGTATGAAAATACATTGTTTTGTCTGGTAAACCGCCAAGTGAAATTGTTCTGTCGTCTCGTAGAACCGTGCTGACACGTGATTCTCCCTTACGGCCGTATTTCATGCTGAGACATAAATGTTGCTCACTACGGTCGACTTGTAGAACAGTGAATTAGATATACGATTTGTGACTTTGAAAATTACTAAAATAGAGTGTTTAATGTAAAATTTTCTTTTATTAGTGGACACACACAACATCACGCGCAACCAGGGCACCCACTTTTCGCCAAATGTGTTCCGTCCCATGATGTGATAGGGGGCAAGCTTATCGCCATACCGGGCACAAATTTCAGATTCCAAGCTGATACCGTGCAGAAAAAAAACGAATATCACTTTGCCCGACACGGGATTCGAATCCAGAACCTTAGAGCGCTGCTGTACCGCGCATTTAGTACAACTACGCCACCAAGACAGTATTTTATTAGGACTATTGTATAAACAGATGTGAAGGTCAAATTTGCATAATTTTTTTATATATCAAGTTACCTTGAATAAATAATTTTACTACATTTTTAATTAATATTCTGTTTATATTAATAGTTATTAACAAACTGGCTTACGAAACATACTATCTATCTATCTAAACCTTGCTACAGCCGGGCCGGGTTGAACATAACGTAACACATCCTTTCTATATCAAAAATACATTAGTGTGCAGATCTTTTTTTCATACGGCCTACCTTCGTACCTTCCACGAAAGTAAATAT
>NC_051137.1:3324725-3342028 GCF_014839805.1 Manduca sexta | reverse complement strand
GAAAGAAATTCGTAACGATTGAATAGATCAATAAAACGACGGCGCCGGCGACACACAAAAATATTAGGTATGCAAAAAGAAAAAAACTCTCAAATAAACTGAAGTGAAACGCGACGTTGAATATTCCTCAGTTGGAAATGTTCAGTTATTTTGATTTAGCCCCGGTATCAGATCGCGGGCACCCGGGGGAGTTCTCACCTGGCCTGACAATTTTAATAAAATAATATTTTCCGTGCGGTGCGGAGTCACTCCCGTTATTAGAGGAGAACGGGGAGCGCGGGACCACTGGTCCCGGCTGCCGGCCCGTTACTGTTAGTTCAAATTACGGTAATGTCCCGAGTAATGAGCATTTAATAATGAGCCGACCCATTTGTTTCGTCGTTAACTATATCTATAGTGCGACAGTTCCACTAGAGACTAACCCTCTTATATAAATATTAGTACTAATAGACTAGAGTTTTAAGTGTAATTTTGTAACCATAATAAGTTTATCTACGTATTTAGAATATTATGTTGACGGTTACCAATTTTATTAAACGTTCCAAGTAATAAAAACATTTTCATTAAGTTTTACGGGTATTTTTAATAAAACACCTTTGACCAAGCCGTTTTTGCGTTTGTAAATTAATTATTCTGCAAAAGTGTTTAGAAATCCACTGTACAAATTATAACAATTTGTTTCTTTAGTTGTGAGGGCGTAACAAACTAACTTTGCAATTGTTCCTCTGTACCTTTCAGACTGTCTACATTAATGTAATAATATAATCTTATTTAAATCTGGGTCTAAAGCCAGCAACAATGCCAAACGAAGACTTACATCTTCTCATCGGGGCGCAAAGTAATGAATGCAAAGCTATAGGATCCCGTTAATCCGATCATATTTAATTAGCATGACAACAAAGCGCCATTATTGTTAAAACAAAGCGATTTTAATTTCACATTTATTATTCTATCTCTCTTTAGTGCTAAGCAAATACGTCGTAATAACGTTTGCACTGTTGCTACTTCCGGAATTTTTAATTTACGCTCGGATACGATGCTTCAATATCCGCTTATCGCAGCACCCCAATCGGATAAAACAAGCAAAGTTTTTTGTTTAAAAATACAGTGTTTTTGCGCTGGTTCTTTAAAGCCCTTCCTCCTCTAATTTATTAATGAAGTTTTCTCTATTGAGCGGTGTCGGATTTTTTCGAGAAATAGCTTCAGATATTTATTTTAATAATTATGAAAGTACTTTATCCAAGATGACATGACGGTTGGAAAATGTGGTGTAGCTTGTACGGAACATTTTTAGCTGGTCATCCACACGTATCATCTTGTACATCATAAGTGTATTATTCCTGTGAAGGTTTCTCACACGGTTGGGTCCTTTAACAAGTCCTGTCATATATAACCTAGAGGACACGAAATATTCCAATAATCTCTGCTAAAATGCATTACCCGTCCCAATCTGCGGGCCAAGGAGAGTGAGGTGGGTCGAGGGGGGCACGTCAAAATATCATTACGTATTCACAGTGGCGGAGTAGACGAGCTGACAGTTTACGAGCAGAGATGCCTCTGCCGGGACTACGGAACGGGACTTGTTCGAACCGGGGAACATTATCAAGTTGGGTTTAGTCATTGTATATATTTATAGGGTCCTTGTGACTGTTTATGACTGAAAGATATGATTACTCCGACAGTCGAAACAATTATGCCGGCATGTTCGATACAAATGCTGATCTCGGAATACGACACGTGTGCCACTATGGTTTTAAAACCATGCGTACGGTCGCTATCCGGATATAAAATATACGACCAGCAAATATATAAAGACGTAAGTGGCAGAACAGGCGCTAATCTTTAACTACCCGCAGACTCAGACTCTTTAAGACAATAACGCTGGAACAAAACAAACCCATGTAATAAACCGTTGATGTGCTGACGCTCGTAAATCATAACGTTCGTGTTAGTCGAGTGCAGTGTTAGCACGTGTAGGGTTGGCAATGCACGTCATGTGTCTCGGTTTTATTGATTCCAAAATGTCGAATATTGATAATTTTATAGGTGTCGCTAAATGACAAATTTTAATATGAGCTCTCTACGTGAAGTTATAGGGGAGATTTTAAGTTTCTAGCCATGTGATACGAAATGTCATTTTGGTAGTACTTCGGTGTGGCTTCACGCCATTTTATAAGCGTTACCATCCCGGGCCGGTTTGCTGGTAGAATAAACTGTTTAGGAAAAATATTGCATACGATAAAGCTTGGGATTAAAATTACTTTCAACATCATACAACCACGCCAGTACAACCGTTTCTCGCCAAATGTAATTTTAACAGACTTATGTTGCCCCGAAGTGTGGCTGAAAGAGAATTCCTATGCCTAAGTGCTTTACATACTTTGTATAGAGTGAAATAGATAATAATAATATTAAAAGCGATCATACTTTTCTACTATTGTAGTTATTTAATACCAGATCAGGTAATGACCGTAGATTTTTATAAATTTTGATACTTGCAAAACCATTACCTACCTCTTTAGATATTTGCTACATATTTCTGCATTAGCATTTTAATTGATTGTCATTTAAAAAAAAAAAAAATAAATACATTACATTTTTGCCAACCCTAAAAGGCACATGGTGTTCGGTGACAGGGCTGCGTCGACGGCACCGCGACGGAACCAGTTCACATATTAACTTGTTCGGTGAAAGGACTAGTATTCGCCCGCGGCTTACACCAAGCTAATAAATCCTGTGATATTAAATATTTCTAGATATTTAGTCAGCTTTTATGCTGTTAAGTACATAATACCAGTATTAAATGCATTCGTATACAATTCAAATATACGCCATGAACTGTACATACAATTATTAGCGTAGCCAACTCGTGCGTAATCAAAGTAGAAATTTTATTTAGTAGTACCAATAATTCAACACGACATACTCACATACAAAATATATTATACATGTGTCGAATCATGTAGGGTAGCTGATGTTCGCAGGCCCATGAATTCCAAGAATCAAAACTATACCTATTACATTAAATATACGAATGGGAATTCAATAGTTTATTTGCCAAAACGACATATTTATGTATAGATAAATGTTTTTATGATCTCATTGGTTATGACCATACAAACCCTATCAAACAGTGCCAACCCTATCTATATACCCATAGATATATTGGTTGTCAGTCGCATTAGCACGACGTATTTATAGCCCGATTTCGAATCTGCGCTAATCCGAATCGACGCGGAGTGCAGTACAACGTCAACGTGCGCCTCCGACTGTGAAGCTTATTGTGTACCGCTGCGTTTTATGCTTGCCTGGTACTTGGATCAGCAGTCGGTAGCCTAAATTTAGTCCACGGCCATCTAGACTTTAGCTCCCAATTTTCTCTCTGGTTATAAGGAGTGGGTAAGGTCCAGAGATTATAGTTAAAAATATATTTTTATATTATATTACCTGTTTGTATTTTCAGACTGACTCACGTTCATTATCATTACAGAAATCTTAAAACAGAGCTTTGTTTCTAACAGTCCTTTGGCTGCCATTAATTCCTATTATTCCAACTAATGACTTCCAAAACAGACAACGTACTTGAAACCGTCTCAAAAATCTTCCAAATTCAAAATTATAGCGCTCATTAACAACCAACAATAAACAGCACAATACCGTCTTACTAAACGGCTGCAAAACCTAATAAAAAACATAACCTCAAAAGCGGTTCAAAATGGCGCGAAATAGTTGTACAAAGATGTCTCCGCCATTAGCCGCGTGGTTTCCTGGCCGCCCTGGGCTCCTTTGTTCATTCCCAATTAGACAAAGTTAAAGCACCTAGTGCCTCAACTAACCCATTATTGCAATAGATTACAGATAACCGTCGTCCATGCTTTGTCTCTTCATGCAGACCTTAATAACTGTGTTTTAGATACCAATAGTAATTTTGATACTACACATTAAGAGCATTTTAATCTTTTAAGATTTAAAACTAGATGATTATACTAATAGAATAATTAATAAAGCATGGTGTTGCGTTATATATTTCATTTTTTTATATCAAAAATTCGTTACCGTCTTATCCGGTATAAAAATATCATACCGCGAAAACTTCAAATATATTTTTACTCTGGTCAATTAGCTTCTCATTATTACGAAAACACTTGGATAAACTATAAATAAGCTTGCATATACCACTAATGGAACACTCCAGGTAGATTAAAATTCGAAAAGTCTTATTCGGTTTACCTTTTAAATAATTATCGGTCATGAGTGTATTCTTTGCCGATTTCTGTAATGCGATAGAGTTAGGAATATTCTTTATTTTTAAATTCTTTTATTTGAATTAAGAATTAAGTTTATTTTTAAACACATTTAATTTCAAATTAGGAATATTGTTTATATTTTTATCCATAGATTTATTCTCGAGGCACAGAGGTATTAAATATTTAAATGCAATACTTTTAAATTAAACCGCCTTCAAAAATCACTAGAATTAAAAAAAAAACTTATATACTGCTTACCAATTTTGAAGTGTTTGTATGCCTGGTTCAGTTTAATTACTAAATATCCTTCAAACTGGGTTACCGTGGCAGCAGAAATTTATTACACGAACAACTCCACGCACACGTCTGAAAAATAAATAACCTCAACTCTAAAACATAAAATTCATTACACACGTAGTCTCAAATAATAACTTATACGAGAAATATCCGAAATGAGTATAACGTATGGTGTTTAAAATTGCTCCCAGCATGCCCGCGAACATGGCGGATCATTTTTCACCAAGGAAGCAGGTGATGTTCGGAGCGACGGCACCTAAATAAATCACGTGTTCCTTAAAACACTCGTCTGAGTAAATATTTCGGGTTAGTGATGTACGCGTTCGTGTTCGCGTTTTCGCTTTAAGGTTATAGCTTAAGGTCCATTTTTCATACATTTTGTTTCACCTTTAATCTGGGTAACTAAACAAGTATTGACAAGTAAAGAATTTAAATTCACGTCTAGTTAGTGATTAGTTCTCGCAGTTGAAAGAAAAACGTAAAAATAATTAATATGCATGGATATTTTGGCCTTTAAAATTTCGTCGTATTAAATTTTTGTCAATACTTGTTTAGTTACCCAGATTAAAGGTGAAACAAAATGTATGAAAAATGGACCTTAAGCTATAACCTTAAATAATACGTAATCCTTTATTAAAATTGATGTTTTTTCGCGTATTTATACTGTGTAAGTTTAATAAAGCAAAAAGCGGCGATAGCCTAGTTGGTTGTGGAACGAACTGCTGAGACTAATGTCCGCAGTTCAAAACCCAATAGCACCTATGACTTTTCGAAAGTTATGTGTGAATTCTTTGGGAATTATAGCTTGGTTTAACGGTAAAGAAAACATCATGAGGAAACCTACATACCTGAGAAGTTTTCTATAAGAATTTTGAAGGTATGTGAAATCTGCCAGTCCGCACTAGGCCACTTTAGTGGAGTAAGGCCTGATCCCTCTCAATAGTAGAGAACAGTATATAATACAGGGCTGTTATTATTATAAATATATTAGACTATTTAACATTATACTAATATCATTCAGTGCACAATCTGTTCATTCTCAGTATCACCTTCCAACTTTGCATGTATTTTAAATGTGTCCGGTCCTAAACGTCAAAAACAATACGACTTGTGGCGCTGTATTCAAACTCAGTTTTCGTATTCCCATTCGCATTCGCGAATAATAAAGATGTATATTCGCAATCGCAATTGAAAATCTAATAATTGTTATAACACTACTGTATCTTATAAACCTTGCTTATTGACGTATATTCTATAGACACTCTCTCTAGGATTATAATGGCAACCAAAACGTTGTTTTTATTTATTCACTTGAACAACAAATAATTTTACTTATTTGACTAATATTTAATATTCAAATATAGGTTTACACTTAGACTCGAGTTCTTATATCATGAGCGCCACTCCGTACACAACCATAAGCTGCCAATATTGACCATACTAAAGTCAGTTTGAATGAATTGCAGTTAAATTCAGTTGAACACAGTGAATGTTCGGAACGCTAAATCTAGTACGTAGTACATATATATCAATGACCTTACTTTATTATTAAGCGTTTAGAACTTATGTCATACCTACTTAAATCCATTTATGCTTTTATTCGTGCTAAAAATACTAAATTGACGAGCGCAGTGGAGAGTCGCGCAGTACTTTGTAATCCATACGATTATATAAAGCTGAAGAGTTTGTTTGTTTGAAAGTGGTAATCTCAGCAACTACTGGTTCGAATTGAAAAATTCTTCTAGTGTTGGATAGCCCAAAGGAGCGGAGCATTAATGAAAAATGTTACAAAAATGCAGAAGATTTATTCCTTTTCAGAGCTTCTATTGCGTGCGCTAAGTAAACGATTAGTTACGCAACAATCATGTATGACGGAATTGTTCCTCAAAAGTTCTTAAAAATATATTTCAGAACAAAGTCTCCCGCCGCATCTGTCCACCTGTCTGAACTTTATAAACTCAAAAACAACCAAACAGATTTCAATGAAATTTGGTATGGAGATAGTTTGAGACCTTGGGAAGAACATAGGCTAGTTTCTATACAGCGAGACTTCCATTCCGGAAATTTTTTAACGCGGGCGGAGCCGCGAGCAAAAGCTAGTTCAAAATATATAGTATTGCTACTGTTCATAGGCGGTCGTATTGCCTACCATCTGACGAGCGACATTCTCGTCTCGTCACTGCACAAAGTCCCTGTTGGCATTAATCGCCACGCCCTAACCTACGCGACAACTTCACTCGGAATTTTTAATTACAAAGTGCTATCCGCTTGCTTCTTATGACATTTCATAGATAGTAAATCTAAATATATATAGCTGATACATTAACACTGCCAATGGCTGAGTGAGTAGACCGTAAATTATGTATGTACACACTAAGTAATATGCCTTATCTATACTATTATATAAAGATGAAGACTATGTTTGAACGCGCTAATCTCAGGAATTACTGGGTCGAATTGAAAAAATATTTTAGTGTTGGATAGCACATCGAGAAAGGTAGCATACATATAGCTACATGCATACATATACATATAGCTGTCTAACGGGGCATCAATCTCATATACTTATTGCTTAACCTATAACAACTATGTCATTCAAATACTAGCTTCTCATTAAACTAATATACCTAACTTAAAACGACTATGTCCTATACCGCATGTACGAAGAATCCATATAAGTACTACACCCTTCTCTTTATTATTGCATGTTAATACTATATCACAGAAAATTTCAGCTCAAAATAACCTTTATAGATCACACAACGTAAGTTATAAGTTCCAATACTTTAGAAAAAAAATCGATTCGCACAACAGAACCCCAAACTACTGTCACGCAAAAAGGGTATTTATCTATTAAACAGCGTGACAAAAACCAGACGGGGCACGCTAACGTCGGGTCTAACTAAAAAAAAAGTCTGTCGCCACGTTTAGGCGGCGTGCGGTGAAATATGGCCCAAGCTCCCAGGAGGCTTGCACGCTCTATAATTTATTTATATGCAGTATAAATGGGTATATTGGATGTCTGGTAGTGGAGGTCATGTAAATTATTCAATAGTCAGGCAGGAGACAGGATTCAGTCATAAATTCTGATGGATGAAAGGATTTTGTCATTGTGAAACGGCAATGATGCATTCATTTTTGTTGGTTTTAAAGTTATATTTTAGTTTTATAGATGGATAATCGTGGAGCATTCGGGCACGGCAAATTACAAGAGAGGGAGAAACTACAAATAATTCATAATTTTTCCAATCATGTAGTCTGTAGTCTTTATCTTAAACTGATTTTGAAAAGAGCTACACCAGAGTTTCTTGCCCGTTCTTCTCTGGTGAGAACTGCTTTCCGAACTGTTGGTAGAGTTAATATTGATGGAATCTAAATAATGTATAACATTTTACGGGTTCAAATAAATTATTCTATTTCAATTCATTTCAGGATCGAAAATTTTCGGAGCGCAAAAAAAAATTTCTCTCTGAGAATCGAATTTGTAACCTCAAGTTTCAAATTCCATAAAAACAAATATAATAATATCAGCTCTGTCTCACTGTTAGCACGGGCCTACTCTGCTACTGAGAGCGTTTAGGCCTTAGTTCCACCACGCTGGGCTAAAGTGAGTAAGTAAACTTCACCTGCAAAATTATTAACTCGCTTTTGCCCGCGCTCTGGCTGCATAAAAAAGTTCTTATATATAAAAGTCCCGCTTTAAATTCCCGGAATAAAGTAGACTATAGCACTTATGAGTAATGTAGCTTCCTATTGGGGAAAGAATTTTCAAAATCAATTTCATATATCCAGAGATTAGCCCATAAAAACTCTCATAAACTCTTTATAATAAAAGTATAGATAGATAATTCGATACCACCTGAAATTAATAATGAACAAATACATTATATCCACAAATAAAGTCGATTATCGTCCAACTTTATAAATAGAAATAGCTTAATAATACATTTTTCCCACAAAATATGAAGTTCGATAGACAATTGTATGTACAATATCAATAGCTCATAATACGAGCAGGGTTATTTATTTCCCTTTCAATAGAACTATTAAAGACATATTCAGTACGAAAATACTCTTCAAACAATATTGTTTCGTTCACGTAATAATTGTCTTTTATAAACAGAGTTCATGTAATAATGCTAATGTAAATGTATTTATACTATCATGTGGGGCTAGGTTTTGAAACTGGAGACCAATGGCTTTGATTTTCTACTTTTAATGTCTGTAGAAAGACGTCTTGGCTACAGACTCTGAGTTAGTTTAGTTTAACTGACATTAAGAAAACGTAGAATAATTTATCTAGTTCTCGATCTCCACACTATATGAAAAAATATCTCAGCTCAACTCTTAATTCTCGGTTTTCAATCCGCATAAATCTTACAGAGTAGGTACAATAGAAGTATAATAGATTCGTAAAATGAATCCTTCACTCGATAGTTTACAAACAGGTTATATAAACAATAACAAAGTTATTCCATTTTTATTCATATTACATTTCTTCATTGAATTGTTTATCTTAATTCCATTAGATGTGGAATACAATATTAATTTGTTTACATTTTATTATACAGTCTGCCTACCACGCGTATGTAAACCTCGCTTCACTCACCAACCTTTTTTCTAGAATATTCTCCCGAGTTCCAATCAGGAAAGATATCGCGAGTAACGTACCGTAGGCCCATTTTGTCAATGTTGTCTGAACGTACCACCTGAGCCTATAACATGCGGAGCTAATTTATCGACTCGTCTTAGGAAACGCAAGGTGAAAGGAAAAAGAAAAAGGAAACATTTGCCGACCCTTTTCTAGCGACGTTTTTTACGTACGCGCGCCGGCCCGCCGTGACACATTTGACAGCCCGTTCTTATACGGCTTTGGGCTTAGGTATCCGATATATAAATGTGCTTATGAATAAGCTTATTGCGTGTGCTCACGGGCTTGGATTACGAGTTGTAAAACTGCTGCTCTAAAGGGAAAAATTCTACCTATTTTCTCGCAAAAATATAATGAACCTTGCATTATAAAAACATTTTGCTTTATAAAAACTAGGCTTGTTTGGTTGAATAGCTTTTTTTAAGAGACCTTTCAGAACATTTATGTTTTAGAATTTCTTAATGTATTATTCAGGTGAAACGGTTTGATCAATACCTTTCTTAATCCATATTAAAAAAATAATTGCATCATTCATTTGGTTCGACTAAAATGCCAATACAATAAAGATTTTTAAGAATATATAGAGCCGACATTGAAAAGATTGTAATACATTTTTTTTTGCGCTCATGCGATGGTTACTCAATGTAATATTTAATATGCATATCAGTATATTTTCTATAAATATGTTATTTTTGTATTAATATCTAAGGACACTGTGACATTTCGTCACAAGGACATTTCAAACGATACAACGTCTTATTGCCATTGGTTATAACTTTTGAAACACAAATTTGTTCCTGATGCATAGTCTTTGCAATCATCATTACAACCAAATTACCGTGATATTATATTTTATCTCCCTAATAAAATGATTACTTGAACTTACTAACATCTGGCAGTGTCAAAATTGACAGAACACGCGTCTCAATAAATACGAATTCTTTTACGAAACGCGAAGGGTGACGTAATTCTCATAAATATTGTAAGTATAAAATCTAATGTAGCCTTAAATTGTATACACGGATGTACACCAAATGTAAGAATTAAAAAGTATTTAATATGGACTCTGTTAATTTATTTTTATTTGCGGCTACATAAAGTGAGATAGTATCGCCCGATACTAGCTGATAAGGGAACTATCATGGGGTTGATAGTCAATATTTGAGGATCTTTGTTGGGTAAAATATTGTCTACAGAATTTAGTCGTGAGTTTTACGATAATTGCGTTTTTTGGATTTTAGTATAAGTAACAGATGTCTTTTATATCGACTTCAAAATTACTAGTCCTTAATGTATTATTGTGCATACTTTTACACCATTTGCTACATTATTGATTAGAAAAGATTTAACATTATATACCTAATAAAAAAATAGTCTATGTTGTGCAAAACAATAAATACGAAGAAAAGATTTTTAGTAATTCCAACTATTTTATGACATGTATTGTAATGTTATTAGTCAATATCGTGGAAAACAATACATACGAAGAAAAGATTTTAGTATTTCGAACCATATTATAAAGAACGATAATCGCCTTATATGATTATATATTATTTTGTAGTATCAATTAAAGAAAGAATATTATCTTACAATATCGAATCCTATCGATAAAAACGAATAAAATTGACTTATATTTATATTCCCATCGAAATCTTCAGGAGTCCTTGTATCCGAAAATCCCTTGAAACATATCCGAAAGCAAATCAGCCCATTTTTATTCCGACAATGAGGATCGAGTTTTCTGTTTTACATATTATTTTTTTGTTACAGAGTGACAGCCCTGTACATAACTGCAACGCACACATCATGCCGACGGTGAGTAACCCATAAAATGCAGAGTTTTATCCTATTTTGCTTAGTGGGTGGGTTTGATAGAAGCGACGGCTGGGCCGAGAGACTTCGGGATCAGATTGTGCGTAAAACCTGGCGTATTTTGTATCGATATACATGAAGAGGACAATAATTTTAATGTAAGCTATTTATTTTAGCTTAAAATATTTTAGCTTTAGAGATAAGGTCGCGAATTGTAATGTATGTTTTCTTTATTTGATTTTTTGACGTATTGTAGTTTTTTTATACTTAAAAGTGTTTAAAATCGGTCAATACTATTAGGAAAACAGTAATTTGGCTGCAATTCTAATTACTTACTTTAAAATGAACATAAAAAAATAATGTTTTTTACTTAACTTAAAAAGTCACTAAATTACGTCGGTCAACACTATTAGGAAAATATTAATTTAGTTGCAGTCCTAATTACTTACTTTTTGACTCACGAAAAACTAATATAAGTCAATGTCATTTCAACTCGTCATCTCTCATCACACTTAACGTCACATAAAAGCAGTTCTCACTCGACGTCCGACATGGATACATTAAATTCCATAATCGTTGATATCTCATCCTCTCCCAGTGACCGTCCTGAGCCGAGGTTCGTAACCCGTCGGTGGACTCTCAGCATGGTCGCTTACTAGTAAAAAACTTGGCGTCTAGTCAAATTTCACGACAAATCAGCTTGACAGTAATAAACGATGAAAAGTGTACCAGGGATCCTGTACTATAATTTTCAAGGGTTGCGAGCGCCTAAAGCACTCACCCAAAAGACCGCTGTGTTTGCATAAGCTTTTGCTAGGCTAACAAACGTATGGTCAGGTTAAAAAACATATTAAAGTGCTTCAACTGATATGCAAAAGTAAGATATTTTTCTAGTAATCACATTGTACTTGAAAAATAAAATTAAAGTAAATTTATGTGTAGTGTTGTTTTAATACTGTCGTATGGCGTTTTATGGCTTAACGTCTTTTGCATCAGGATGACGAGCGCATTAGATGTACAACTTTGTTACTCAGTTTTGGACGATGTTTACACCCAGCCGTTAAAGCGAACGACTTACAATTCCCGTCATCTTACTATGTATTGTTATCAACCGTGAAGGCTGCAAAGTCTTCAAAATGTTGCAAAAAATAATAATATAAATCACCGCGATAAAATCCGTAAAATATTTTTATTTGAACTCGTAGATATTGTTTTGATATTGGATTTCGCACAAAGACCATGCCCTGCATTAATATTTAGACAGGCATTAGAGACAGAGGCGCAACTATGGCACCCACTTTTCGCCATCGTCCTATGTCATGGGGGGCTAACGTATTCAAGAGGTATACTGAAACGCCGTGAGTAGTTTAAATATAAAAAATGGCTAAGCTAAGAGCCCAGTACGTCTCCGTTCGTAGACGTTTGTTTTACGAGCCTAGAGCATCATATTTTCCTATAAGGGTCTACGCGTACGCCCGCAGGTCCAATATCGCGCCATCTGCCGCCAATCATCTCCGAATATCACTCAAATAGCACAAATTACGGAATATCCCCGCTTATTCGACAGGACAGTTTTCATAAAACGTCTCAGAAATTCGTGAATTAAATCTTTACGACGTATAAATGTAATGTTGTTGCTGAACGAATGAGTGTCGCTCGAAACAGTTTGCTTTTGGAATGGTTTAGTTTGTAATTTGTCATCGGAATAGAGGCCAAATTGAAAACAAATTTATGCTTAGTGGACTAATGAAGTAAGTGAAATGAAACCCATGCTATAGTAAAATTTCATGACTTACAATAGAATTAAAATAGAGTTTTTAATACAGTTCGAAGGCATGCTCTTTGATGTATTGAGATTTTAGCAACGAAATCTGACCTTTGCTTTATGGGCTTCGTATATTCCGTTCCTTAAAATTACAGAGAATATTACATGAATATCTAAGAATTCTTTGCCACGGCATAGACCCGGTTCATCATTTAATAATTAAAATACATTCATTCACGGAAAGCGAAAAACTGCCGTGTTTTATATTTCATATTTGTACAAATTTGTCAATTACTTTTTGAAGAGGGTCCGTTCTTTTGAAGGCGAATACGTAAATTACAAAACAGTTCCCTTTTGTTTCTTTATATCAAAAGGAAAGAAAGTTTTAAAATCTTGTTGGCTCTCATTATTGTCTCGGAATTTTTCGGCTGCCGAAATTGCTGTTTGCGTTTCGGTTTGTGGAGTGTTTTAATTCGCGCCGGCCGGCACGCGCGCCGAACACACCTCCCGCCGCAAATAATAAAACGCCTAAAACAAAGGGAATAAAAGGAAAGGTCCGAATAATATTTACGGTGGCGACCACCGCCGGCGGAAGCAGAATGTTGGGCTTACATTTTCGGAGGTTTTTCCCGGTTTTTCGGACAAACTTTCGGGACACTTTTCCTTCCTGACTTTGTAACAGTTCGGACCCCGATTTTAAGTTCTCAACGCGGTTTCCTCTTGTCTTTTGTTACAATTTATGTATTAAAATAAGTCCTCGAGGATATTAAACAAGGTAACTGATTCTGGAACATTCTCCTTTGTTGTCGTGTGTGTTGTAATGGTCTGTGAGGCGCTTATTCTACTGTATGTTAGATACGATGTATGATAAAGTTGTGAAGATTACACTAGATTTAGTATATTTAGTATGATGTTGGACTATTCGTTTGTGGGACACAAAGGTTTAGTGTGACTGATACACATAAATGAATTTATTTTTGTTACGAATTGCTACAGGTACAAATTTTGTTGATATTATAAAGATTATTTTTCCTTTGTTGTAAGAACTAGGTTCTTAGTAAATTACAATCTAATCTATAATACTAATAGTCAATACAGTTCTAACTTAATTATGTAGGTTTTAATTTTAACTAAGAATAATATTCTTACCATTTATTAGAGTGTGGTAACAAAAAAAAAACACTTTGTTCATATGTTATAAATAAAGAAATTCTAAAGAATAAATATAGTACATTTCTATTACAATACAATACAGTGCTATTAAAAACGTAAGTCACCATTATTATGCCGGCCTTAATTGCGTCCTCACGCTCCGCTTATACCGAAGGGGAAACAGACCGTTGTTTTTTGGAAACAACCATCAAATATTCCGATTGAGATAACTTTAATTAGAAGCCATAAATTAGAAGGACAAATTGCCATCGCGTCCTATCGCAGAATCTCTGAATTTTGTTATCCCAAACTTAGATAATACATTACCATGAGTTGTCCGTCCTGGCTAATATATTACCATGGTAACGTGGTTGTCCATCTCTTTATTATCTAAAAATACTTCCTAGTAGTAAATATGACTGCTATACTGTCCGAGGTTTGAAGCCCATCCTAAAATAAAGTTTCTTTTTTCGTTTTCTTCTCGAGGACTGGCTGGATTGTATCGTGCGGTATGACTACCGGTCTGAGGTTTTGGGTTCGAATCTAGGATTGGGCAAAGTGTTATTTTTTACTCAGTATCAGGGTAAAAACAAAGAAAATTCATGGTCGGAATTTGAAATTTATGCCAGATATGTCGATAGGCTCGCTCCCATCATAGACTGTAACTCACAAGGTAAGTAGTGGTGTGTCGGTACCACCTCTACTTACACATGGGGGGATAAAGGTGTATTTACGTAAGTTTTGGATGGTGTTTATACTGTTTATGGGTGGTCGTATCGCTTATAATCAGGCGAACGGCAAGCTCGTCTCGTCATTCAAAGCAATAAAAAAAACACATTCATTATATGTGTATAAAATATGTGAATAATTTATGTTTATAATGGAATTATTTGATAAGTGTTATACGAGGTTCAATACGCTAATTATACGCCGTTCGTCATTTCACTTGTTAAATATTTGTAAAATCTTTCAGTTAAAGCCGCAAAGTTTTTAACGTGCAAAATTTTAATTTTCGTGTAATTGGCCGCATTAATTTTATGAATAGCGATTGATTCGCATCCCATTAATTTATCGATAAAGCTTTTACATGAATATATAAATTACCTACGCTTACCACTTTAATTATAGTATATTCGATAAATGAATCGATCAGCACAATTTATAAAACTTTTTCCAACAAGTCAATACCAACGTTGTGAAGAGTCGATTCGTCTCAAATTGTCTATAAAAGCTATATCCCCCTGTAACTAATGTCAAAGGGTGGGTTCAGAGCGCCGCGCGGGACGCCATCTGTCGTGCGAAGCGCCCCTAATGTCGGGCTTACTCCGCGTCCCTCGCACACACGGGACTACTGATGTCGGTATCTGAATCTTGGTTAGCTTGTTGGGAAAAGAAAAATATATTTCCGAAAAGTAACGGAGTATATTTTTATTTACTTACATAATAAACATTTTTGTTAATACTCAATAATTAACTATCTAATTCTTATATTAAAAATACGTAATCGATAACACTGCCCCGAATCATACCAGGTACAAAGGTGTCCATAATACTAGCCGATTTTTGACAGTTTCTATTTGCGGTTTGATTTGTAAGTATCCATAAGATAATTTATTTTGTCTTAGAAATTGCGAAGATTAATTTATGTTAAAGGACTTGTAAAGTTCAACTGTACCCTTGTCAAAATGTTCAAATTCGTCAAAAAGTGAATTTAACTTGTTAAAACGTACAAATTCATCAAAAAAGCGACGAATGTAAATTTTTAGACTTAAAAATTGACCTCAAAAACTACTCAAAATCTCAGTCACGCCTTAACTTATACACTGTATGTTACAGAATCGCAAATATTTTTACTCCACTTGAGAAGCTGACTGTACCATGTCAGGGACGCTTGATTGAGATTTTTGTACTTTGTTGTTACATTTCTGAGTATTTGGACACGAAACAAAGGCATTTTATTCGGGGAACGTTAATTGAAATAGAGTTTACCCTAAAAACATACCTAAAATCCTTTCTAAATAACTTTTTAACCCATTTTCTAAGAAATCATTTACAAAATTAAGTAGAGAAATTTTATATTGTAACAGAAAAAGTTTCATTTATTATTACTGTATATTATTCAAGAATTATGTTAGTGATCTAGGTGCTTGTAAGTTTTGTATTAAAATTATGCTTTTTATTATAACATTGTATTACCAAAACAACATTTCATTATACATTTTTGAAAAAGTTAACATGTTAAGTACATCACTTATAAACATTATACGATTTTGTGTAGTTACCAGTACTTCGTTTTGGCCAATTTTGAAGTGCATTATTATCTTTTAAGGGAGATTGACTGATTAATTTTATTTTATTTTCAAATTTTGATTATATTATTTTTTGAATATTTATTTTATTCTCTGCCCGATATTGGGATAGGCTCGCCTCCTATCGCGTCACAGGTCGGAACAGAATGACGAATAATGGGTGCCATCAGCCTACCACTTGGGCTATAAATGTTTTTTATTTATTTATATCCATGGTATACCAACAGCATCAATATATTAACAAAATTAAAACTCATCAATCAATTTTAGCATCCACATCATTTATTTCTAAAAAAATATCTTTCCAAATAGAGTAAATACACACAACTCTATTTTTCTAATATACTTTATATCACGTAGCACAACTCCATCTGGTACTTGTCTAGACGCAAGCAACGCGTCTCATGCATACGTCAGTATCACGAGTTCGAAATACATTCACACTCCCAATGGCTGAGTGAGTAGAGCGTAATCATTTATGTATGTATCAATGTATATGCCTTTTTATATAATTAAAAGACGAGACGAGTAATGTCTAATCATAATCATCTAATTGCGAGCGAGCAGGTCTTTCAATAAAATCACGTCACACTTAGATATAGATTTATACAATACTCCTTCGAAAAAATTGAAGCAGCTACTTGCGATTTTTTTTCAGAAACTAATTATAATCTTAGTTATATATACTAGTTAGAAGATCACAGTATTTGCTATTTTTAAATTATATTATTTAGTAGTGGAAACTTGTAATTGGCCTTCTTTGAGTGTACCTTTTTCTATAAGTTGTACTAGCTGTAAGTTTCCCAAATATTGTAAAATAAAATGAAATAAGCGACACCTTAGACGAAGCCTAATAAACAATCACACTATTTATTATTAAAGATCCAACATTTAAAATAGTAAGTTATCAAATATGAAGTGGCGTTTGATCATCAAGATAACACCGTTTTCCCAGTTTGTTGGTGGTGTAAGAAAAGGCAATGAGTTTTTAGAATATATTATTATAACACGTTGTAACTTACGACATATTCGTCCCAATAGGAGTATGGAGAGCGACGATAATACAGAAC
>NC_051137.1:3307259-3324225 GCF_014839805.1 Manduca sexta | reverse complement strand
CTAAATAAACTGTGGATATGGTAATAACAGATTATGCTTTCGCTGCATGACTGACTTGCATGTGACTCATCCAATGCAAGTAAATTGTTTGCTGGTGGTAGGAAATTTGTATCCCCCTAATAGCGATCATCGTATACAAGGTAAAACCCGCCATAATGGCCGATACACGTGTCGCGTTTTGGAATCATGAGTATATCCAGTTTCAAACAGGCCGGCATAATTATGTCGACTGGCGAGAGGTAATCGTCTCTCGTCAGTCGACATTATCTCGACCATATACACACTATTTTATTTTCTTATCAATATTTTTTATATTTTTTTTTTCACGGCTAAATGACCCCACTAGACCTGATGGCAATTGAAGTGGTGTCCAATACAATGTCGACTGACGAGAGATAATTACTTCTAAGCAGTCGACACAATTATGCCGGCCTATTGGAACCGGATATATACAGGATAATCCGAGAACGCGACACTTACGTGGACATTATGGCGAGTTTTGACACCTTGTGTATGGTGGTGGCTATCCGGGTGGATATAACGTATATCCTACTACAAGCATCTTAATTTGTGATTGTCGGATAACGCAACGTGTACTTATTATAATTTACCGATGCTATCATTGCTCTGTACTGTAATTAACTGAAGAACAGTAACCACTTTAATAAGAAAAAATAACAAAAAAAATACAAAATAATAATCTTTAGTGCTATTACTAATTCATAAAGAGGTTTTGTATTAATGTGAGGCATTTGAAAAAATACATTCTTAGTAAATACTTAAATATTCCCGATTCACGTCTGGCGATATATTCTGTATACCAGAAAGCTTACATCAACATTTTATAACAATACATTAATATTCTTTTAAAGAAATGCCATAAATTCTCCGCAGTAAAGTAACACATATTTATATAACATACGAAATTCTGAAGGCACTAACATAATGAACTCCGCAAATTTCAATATCTCCTAGAGAAAGTCGAAAAAAGATTTTACCATGAAGTATGACGTCACTCGTCGCGGGGCGCCCGTCGGTTATATTTTATTCGGTTCGTACGTCAAGTTTGACAGGTGTCAACCGCGCGCGGCAATCGGGCTGTCAACGTGACAAGAAGTGACGCGCCAGTAGCTTACCCGCTCGATGTTTTTAGTTTTTTGAGGTTCGTTACAACAGGTTAGACATAAAATACAGGATCTCTTCAAATTTAGAATTTAATTATAGTTCTAAAATTGTATTTTTTAATTATATTCGCACTAGTATTGATGATTATTTTTACATTTCTATGAACTGACATATTAAGTATTATAAACGTCTCCCGTTAGCAAAAAACGTATCAAACATTCTTTTTAAGGTTAAATACATATTCGTAATCAATACACCCGAATTAATGTTTTTTCTTCGTATAGAAATTATGTAGAAAATTATTTTTCCTTATACAGACAGAAACGTATTTATATACTGTATTAGTGTAGTTACTTACATAACAATTCCTGACATAAAGAAGCCTTTATTGAATCCCAAGAACAAATTGTTTGATCAGCTGCAAATCTCACACAGAGAAACACATTAAGCGATCCAACAAAGTATTTAATCAACGTTTTAATATTTAACATTCCCCGTCTTAACGAAATGAAAGTATCTCGCGCGGCCTCTTCATTCCGCTTTATACAAAACAATATATTTAGATTGACAATTATTAATTTGAACAAACGCTTTGTTAGTTGAGTGGGACAAGCCCTTAACTGTGACGTAATATTGGTATCATATTAAAAAGGGGACAAGTATTAAGAAGTTTCTGGAAACTCGAGCAGTAATTTTTATAGAAATCTTTTCTGGTGGAACTGTTCGAAGAATAGTACTTCTTGGGATAATAAAACTCCTCTAGAACAGTGAATTATTCACTCATAACAATACTCAAAACAGTTAACCCGAAATTTCCGATTAATCGCCAAATGCACAACCCTTCCGAGAACACGTGTTGATAAGTTTTCGCGGCCAACCACAGCCCTAACTCACGGCGAGTTTTGAACTTTCAAGTAGTTGGATTACAGTATAGTATAGATAGGAATTAAAAGTACGTATTGTTAAGGATAATACAATAGCTGTTAACTACCATTGATAGATGGTGGTAGGTCTCTCATATAAGACAGTCTCGGTAGGTACCACCGCAATGTTTATTTCTGCCGCCAAGCTGAAGTGTATAGTCACTGTTGTGTTCCGGTTTGAAGGACATCGTAGCCAGTGTAACTACTGGACATAATAAGAATTAACATCTCATGTCTCAGGATGGCGAGCGCAGTGGTATACAAAACAAAACTTTGTAGTTTAAGGTGTTGCATGGTGTTTCTATTATTTATAGGCGGTCGTATCGCTTACCATCAGGCGAATAGTAAGCCCGTCTCGTCATTCAAAGCAAAAAATATTAAAAAAAATATTGCGTAAGGCTCGAATCAACATACATTAACGCCTTTTTTCCCCGAAGGGTTAGGCAGAGGCACAACTGGTTCACCTACTTTTCGCCAAGTGATTTCGAGGATCGATTTTCGATTTTGAGGGAACCTATCGCCATATCGGGCCATTCTAATATCTATGCCGATATTTAGAAAAACACAATACCAATACCCGACCCGGGGATCGAACCCTAGACCTCAGCACTACAGTGGCATCGTAACACAACTACGCCAACAAGGCAGTCGCTTCTTGCTTCTTAAAAAAAATCAATAACATTTAATTAAAATATCCAAGAATAAGATTCAAACCGTGAATATTCTTCAATATTTTTAGAAAGGGAAAAATTCTATTGTTATTATGAATTTGAAATGCATTGGACCGTACTGAGCACGCGATGAACACTACGCCGTATATACGGTATACTATATAGGTATCTATGTTATATACAATGGTTGTCTCTCTTGTGTCTTCTAGTGGTTCAGGCTGTGAAGTTCGATAGTCCTCTAACAAAATCTCTAAAAGATATACGTTATGAAAACCCTAGTGTATTATGCATATAAAACTAAACATATAAAAAGTATTGCTCAAGTTTATAGGACTCTACCTATCGTAGTGAAAAAGTTTTGCCCTGATTAGAGATTTAACTTTTTAAAGTATCGAGTGCAACGCAGTGTCAGGCAACAAGTGCATAATTCAGTTCTTGATGGTGATGATAGCATCACCATAACCGATGTGATGATAGCAAACCATAGGGTTTACTTGCAGTTATAACCTATCAGGCAAATACTTCGCAATTCAAAGTGTGGGACGATGTTGCTATGGTTTACTTGTAGTTATAATCCGTCAGGCAAATACTTTGTAATTGAAAATTTTGGATGGTATTGCTATGGATTTCTTGTAGTTATAATTCGTCAGGCAAATACTTTGTAAATCAAAGTTTTGGATGGTGTTGCTGTGATTAAGTAGTAGTTATAACCCGTCAGGCAAATACTTCGTAATTCAAAGTTTTGAATGGTGTTGCTGTGGATTGCTTGCAGTTATAACTCGTCAGACAAATACTTCGTAATTCAAAGTGTTTGATGGTGTTCCTAGGATTTATTTGTAGTTATAACCCTTACTCTGCAAAAGAATTACTTACTTCCTTAATCGGTTATTAATAGTTTCAATATTAAATTAAAATATTGTGAAAATTTTGCGTTAACAGAAATGCGTCAGTGTAAAATTTTACCTCGAAATTATATTATTTCATCATCTACTAGGTTAATAGGTTTTCTATTTTTAGTGTTGAGCCGAGCAATTAACAGCCCATTTTATAACCTCACGCCTATCTCCCAATTGGGTAGGTAGATACACTCACTGTTTATGAAAGCGCTTACAATGCTACATGATCGTTTCGTTATGTTGAAAAAATATGTGCAGGAAATGTACATTTTTATGTCGGAAAATGAAAACTCGCCCGGGGACATCCGATAAACACATTTCCACGAACAAAGCCATGCAAACTCCTAGTAAGTTATACGGAAAACTTTGAAAATTTGCATCAGTAATGTTTTCAACATAGATAGTAATAATGTGTGGTTTGTTCAACTTATGCTATTATCCCTGAGGGGATAGGCAGAGACGCATATAAGCGTTTTCGTTAACATAATTTAAGTGTTGTGATAGATGTGTTGGGTAAGCAGAATTTCAAACACTTTTGTAGACAATGTACATTATTTTCCTTATTTTATATGACAATCTCAATAGTTAGTTATATATTGTTAAGTTACACTTATACTACTTTCTTGTTTTAATTTTTTAACTATACACAGTACCCAATAGTTTCAATTTATCTTAGTCCGCACTTTAAGTAATTAACTAGTATAATGCAATGTTTAAGAATAAATTCTAGATTTATGTTTGTATATTTTATAATTTGCTATAGTTTTGATTGTAAAGTTTTGCGTCTTAATTTAATTAAATAAATAAATCTCGTAAATTCCAATAATAATATCATTACGTTACCGATGATCACTCCACGAAAGATATTGATAAACTGCCGCAGCAGAGACAGCACAGTCTCCCACCTGAACTACGCCGGAAGAGTTGAATCGGAAGTAAAACAATTAATGATCAAAACTAAATAATTAATACATCGAATTTAAATATAAAATTACAAAATCTTAAAATTTGCGAGACTTAAATTATAAAAATAGGTCGGAAGATATAAACAATAACCTGGCGTCTATTGTCTTTTAAAATCTTCTAACGCTGAACTAAAGAACCGCTTTTCTAAAAAAAACTCATGAAAATAGATGTTAGAGTGGAAAAATTTACGCATTTTATAATTATATGTTTCTTTTATTTGTAACATATCATTTGTAAGCAGCGATAGCCTTTTTGAAATGGAACGGACGCCTAGACGGATGTGCGCAGGTTCAAACCACAAACGTACCGTAACGCACCTCTGACTTTTCTAAAGTTATGTGTGTATTCCTTGTGAGTTATCGTTTGCTTGACAGTGAAGGGGGAAAGCATCTGCACACTTGAGAAGTTTTCCATAAGAATATTGAAGATATTTGAAGTATGGCAACTTACAGTAAGCCAGTGTGGTGGACTAAGGCTTAATCCCTCTCAGTGGTAGAGGCCTATGCCCAGCCGTGGGGACAGTATATGATACAGGACTGATATTATTATTTGTAACATATAGAGTATCATGCCAGTAATAAACCTTTTGTATCTATAATTAATTATTATCTATATTGTGTAAATATAAATTCATTCTTGATGTATCAATACTTTGAGCATAAGCATATCACGTATCAGTTCACTAACATCCGAACTAAACCTACATTTTTGTCCATAACTAGGTCGTCCGTCTGTCTATAACTGGTAACCAGATTACGGACGCCAATGGCCGGTGATTGCTCCGTGGAGAGTAGTTCGCACTTTCGGCTTTGGCACAATTCTGCTCCCCAGAGCGCGTGACAATCATAAATACATTGACGCTGTATTTGGTTTATGTAAAGTATTTTGTATTTCATCGGATTGTTGGGAGGGGGTAAGTGAGGACTGATTTTGAGAATTTTTGGCACTTTATATAAAATATGTAAATACGCACTGAATGCCTCAGCGTAGTTGTATTACAGCACGGCAGGGCTGAGGTATCGGGTTCGATTCCGGGGTTGGGCAAAATGATATATGATTTTTTTTACCTGTATCAGCCCGATATGGTGATAGGCTCGCCCTCATTACACCTTGAAACGGAATACATACGGCGAAAAATGGGTGCACCAGTTCTGCCTATACCGACCTCTTCAAGGATAAAAGGCGTGAGTGTGTGTGTGGTAACTGACTGCCAAAGACATTAATTGTTGATGGTAGGTTATTTATATCCATTCAGATATCGACCACCGTATACAAGGTGTAAAACTCGCCATAGTGGTCTACATAAGTGTATCGCGTTCTGGTATCAACGGGTTTATAACCGGTTCTAACAGGCCGACATATTTGTGTCGACTGACGAGCGATAATCATCTCGCGTCTATCTGGACTTCACGTCACTTATTATCAAATGCAAAAGGGTCACTTTGACGGTATGTAAATAAAACACTATTGCAAAGGTGTTATTTTGAATTTATTTAAAAGTGAATTCAATTTTATTGAACATACTAATAACGGACGGGAGCTCTGGATGAGCGTAAGCCGATTATAAACACACAGTCCGCAGTATTACAATGCTGAATATGGGAATAATATTTAATATATCATGAATAGTATAGCAACTAACCCCTGACGGCAGTTGCCGATAGAACTAGATCGATAAACATATACAACCGTAGTTGAACTATTTAGAAAAAAAACCCTGATGGTAAGTGGAGTGGTGTTCAATAGAATGTCGTCTGACGATAGATTACCTCAGCAGTCGACACAATTATGCCGGCCTTGGGAACCGGATATACACAGGCTGATCCCGGAACACGACACACTTATATGGGCCACTATGGCGGGTTTTAACACCTTGTGTACGGTGGTCGCTATCAGGGTGGAAATAATATATCCTACCAGCAGCAAATTTGGCAATGTTGTACAGAAATGGTACAATAAATTCGTTAAATAAAAAAATCTTGTATAATTTACAATTCTTAGTAAAATCTGTATAGTGTATAGGTACTAAAAAAACACAGTCGAATTGAGAACAAAAAATAATCGCATTGGCAATCTACCCCTCCTTTTTGTGGAAGTCGGTTAATAATTATTGTATGCTAAACTCTGGAAACACATTACAATGTTTCATTTTTATACCTATTGTACTTAAATGTTAACATAATTTATATATTAACCAATATTTCAAAAACAATTTATTTAAAAAACAACTTTAATCCGTTTTAATTGAATTGCTTTTTTCATAAAATTTACTTTATCTTGGCATTTCGACAAAATCTAAGAAAATATCACACTTGTTTGTTATTTTATTGAAATGAACGTTATAAGTAGGTATGTACTTAACTCACAAAATCAAATAACTTATTTAATGTTACAATTTATTAATCAAAACGTTCTTCCCCAATAACATCTGAGTACGGATTTTTAATTAAATCTTCATTACCGTCTTTATACGTTTTATGAATCCATTAACGTCGACGTATCCTAACGTTTAGACGTATTATAACGTCCCTTCATGTTTTACGTGAGCTATATCGTTCTATCACGTCTTTATTATATTTTGAGCTTTTTCAGTCTCTAGTGGTTTGGGTAATACCGTATTTATTAAGGACTAGCTTTTGCTCGCGGCTTCGCCCGCATAAAGGAACAGTCCGGGATAATTTTTTTTCCGACTGGCTTGATATATATCGTTATATCATGACCAAATTACACAAAATCATTAGAAATTGTAGCCTATGTGTTATTCTGATGTATAACCAATATTATGGTATAGTTTTATCCAAATCCGTTTAGTAGTTTTTCGTAAAAGAGCAGCAAACATACATACATCCATTCTCGCAAACTTTCGCATTTGTAATATTAGTAGGACTAGTGCATTGCCCGGCTTCGTATTGATAGCACTAATTAATTATCCATAGCCATCGATATATATGTACTACGTACCAGATCCATTCAATCTGACTTTAGTAAGGTCAATATTGCAACCTTGTGGTTGTGTACGGAGTGACGCTCATGATATAAGAACTCGAGTCTAAGTGTAAATCTGGATTTGAATAAAAAATATTAGTCAAATAAGTAAAATTATTTGTTATTCATGTGGATAAATAGGTTATAACAGTGACGGTTTTAGTTGTCATTTTAGTTCAGATTTCGAACAAAAAGTTTGTATGGAAGTTCGTGTCTATAGAATATACGTCAATATCCATAGCCAGATAACTTCTGGTGGTCCGAATTTTACTCAATTTTACAGAATTACCCGCTAGGCTAATATGGAAATGGTGTAAAAATTGAATTAAAACTCTCCAGCTGTTTTGGCGTACATATCTATATTATAACGCTGAAGAGTTTGTTTTTTTATTCGCGTTAATGTCAGAAACTACTAAACCGATTTAGAAATATTTTCACTAATAGGAAGCTGCATTACTTCTAAGTGTTAAAGGCTACTTTTATCCCGGAAAGCAGAGGCCGCAAGCAAATGCTATTTATATCTATATATAAAAATGAATCTCTATTTCCCTTGGTCACGCTATCACGCGTAAACGGCTGGACCGATTTCTCTTTTTTTTTTGTTGTGTTTGTTATTGTCAGGAGAAGGTTCTTATGAAAGAAAAAATTCAAAAAATTGCGCGGAAAATTGTAAAATTTAAGAAAACTTAACGAAAATATTAATGCGCGCTGCAAATTCATAGTTAAGACGGGACAACGTCTGTCGGGTCAAGTAGTATTATATAGAAGTTATAATATTTGAGTTTGTTTTGATGTTACTTTTTGTTTTATATCCTTTTTCCCAAGAAATTGTATTCTGGGTGTGCGGTGTGCAATAAATTATTTTATTATTATTATATAAATTTGGATTTGCAGTAGATGAGATGTTCTCTGACAAAATTATATTGTTCTGCGGCTTATTTTTGTAGAGCCTAGTGTTTCTATCTGGAAAATTCTAAGTTTTATAGTTTTATTTTACTGGTAATTGAATTTGAAACATGTTTGAAAAAGTTGCGCGAAAACTACACTGATGCGATAGAGACAGAAAAAGAAAAAAATCTATTATTCTATTATATACCACTTACACGAAGGTATATAGTACATTAAAAGTTATATAATATGATTGTATACGAATTTACTCTCTTGACACTTATGAATTAGATTCTTTTGTGCTTATCAAAAATGCCTGGAATATTACGTCAAATAGGCGATCTCAGAAAAACTACGAAAATAGTATATTATTTTACACTTATGTCTATGAAATGTTGTCTCTCATTCCTTGTATATATTGATAACTATCTTTATACAATGTCGTATACATTTTTGATATTGATCGTACATTAAAATCCTTTAGGAATAATTTATCATAAAACACGAAAATCACACTCAAAATCATCCAAAATCACAAAACCAAAACTTACCTCAAACCACGCAGTCACAATTCCAACACACAACACAAACACATAAATAAAACTTAACGCAACGTTAACGTAAATGTTTACGTTACACACGCGTTTCGGGTGACGAGGCGGCGTGCGCTCCGTAAGGCGGGCGGTAACTTACTGCCGCCCGCCCAATCTGCAACTGCAATTTTCATAATCACATGTTGTGTTTTCAACTGCGACTTGGTGGAATTGGTTCATGTTTTGAAAGAAGAAGAAAGAAGAAAGAAAAAAGTTTATTATTGGAACAAATTAAAAACACAAATTCTTACATAACAAAAACAATTATTGCAGCAACAATAGGCCTCCCATTCAACTAAATACTGTTTAGTATGTTCATTTCAATTATGGGTAGTGAGAGACTAGAGGAGAAGGGAACGAAGTCAAGTTCAGGGTTTGAGTCCATCCCATGGGTAAGCATTTATTAACTATTTGATAGAGTAAGTAATTGATTAGTTATTTATCATTTCAGGTCTAACCAGCAGTCTGCCTAGAATAGACTTCGACTACAAAGATTGAGGATTCAATACCCTACTTCTCGGCTTGCCTTCAAAAGGAGAGTACGGCAGCTTTTGTTAAAAGAAGCAGAAGAGTTGTCACTTTAATTCTAAACTTTATATTATTAGTATATACGAGTACATATTATATATTTATGTATTTATAATCTGTATTTTATGTATTTATAATATTACTTATATTATGTTTGTATTTAATATAGTTATACATTATAGTTACTTTTATGTATGTTTATGTATTATTAAATATCCTTATGCACCTATCTTATTTATCTCTGCACCACCCTTAGGTTGATGGGAGAGAATGCTTTTGGCATTAAGTCCGCCGATATACTTATTATGTATATAAAGTGCAAAATAAATAAATAAATAAATAAATACCCCTTTCGGGCAGCTTTGAGTTTTCGCAGTTACCTGTGTATTCGTTATTAATTATCGTCTGAATTGCAAATGGCAGCCACTTTCAAACTAGAAAAAACTATGCTTGTAAATTCCTGTAACAAAAAGACAAGCGGCTGGGATTCTGGGATAAAACTACCTAGTGGCCTCGGATTTGATGACTGAGTTGGGACTTCGGCCTTATTGGGGTTTCCAGATATCAAGTTTCTCTAACGATAGGTCTGACGGTTATAATAACGTCCACTATCTCGCATATTACTTTAAACCAAAACCAAACTTCGAATATCAAATCAAAATATTGTATGTCAAATAATTATGACAAGTCTTAACTACATCTAAGTACGATTACCTACGATTCATCGCGATCAAAGAGTTCTAAGATTAAATAGAGCGGACATTGGGTAGATTGTCATACAAAATTTTGCGCTCATGCGATGGTTACTGAATCTACCGTGAAATAGCGAAACACAAATATAAAATACTTCATATTTCTTTTATACCGTGAAATGAACATTTTTAACACGCATATTAGTATATTTTCTGTGACATCTTGTTACACTGACATTTCAAATAAGGCAACGACTTCTTACCAATTAATGATAACTGTTGGAGTACAAAATTGGCCTGATTTCTCAGTGTCATACTATTATAACAGTCTGTTCGTAATAAGTGTATTTGTGAATGTTGATACATCTTTATTTGGTAAGCACATAAGAACAATACTATACTTAGAAAACTGAACTAATATTGATTGTGTAAGCTGTTGATGTTCCCGTGTATAATAAATAAATAAATGCCCGGTCTATAATTAATTATACTGTGTAATACCTGATCGAATAATGTTGTAAACAACATTTAATTATAATATTAAATAAGCTTTACCAAGTGATGAATACGTGTCAAACAATAAACAGTTTGGTGCAAAGAAAAACGTGCCACACAATCCCCAAACAGCCGACACACATTCCCAATTTCTTGAAAAAAAAAAAGCGAAACAAATTGCCCCACAGCCTGACAACTATTGTAGCAACCAAAGAAACAACAAAAGAACAACGCTATTTCATTTCTCAGCGTAAGTACGGAAACGGAATCGTTGCGTTGTAACGTTCCATTAGCGGCCTGTCACCGCCGCGCGTTCAAAAGAAAAGAAAAGAAAAGTTCACTCGCAGATACATCGCGATTCGTTTGCGAGATTGTTAGATGAGTGCGCGCCGAAAATTGCGATATAGAACGGGATAGTTAGGGATGAAGGGTGATATCATCAAGGAAATAACGTGATTGCATCGATGATGATTGTCTGGATACAATATGTAATCGTGTTTTATGTAATACGGAGATAATATTATGTTATTTTTGCTTGTTGTCGGATATATTTTATAACCGGCCGGATAACGACCACCGTAAACAAGGTGTTTACACCCGCAATAGTTGCCCTCGCAAGTTTGTTGAGTTCCAGGATTGTGTATATTCGGTTTTAACAGGCCGACATAATTATGTCAACTGCCGAGGGGTAATCTTCTCTAATTAGACTCCATTCCACTTACTATCAGGTGTAGTGGAGTATAAAAAAAATTGGCAGCAGTGGCGATAGATCAACATTTTTAAAAGGAAACCGAAAATGTATTAACCTTTAATGTATGGTAATTCGTACCCATTTAACAAGGTAACGGTAAACTACATCTGAGTTACCAGAGATTGAAACTTATGCGCGATATGACGACCTAACACCTATTAGATCATAGGACTGAATAAAATTAGCAAAAAAGGATGCAAAAATTACATCTCTACCTACCCCTGCGGATATGAATTTCAGTAAGGCATATTAAGAGATTATACACCGGCTTAAATTATAATACAATCTAATGCAATATTTATAAGGCTCAGTAAGCTTACGGTGGGATACAAATGCCAGGCACGGGCTTGCTAATGCAGCGTCGTTCCCAATCAGGAACGTTTAGATTTACGATCAAGTTAAGTAGGCCCGAATAAAATATAACCGACGATTTATTGCTTGCACATTGGAGGTGGATTTGCGTTGGGTTTGGGGAATATTGAGGATCTATTTGTATCTTGCTCGGAGTCAGGAAGTTGGTTGGTATCCTCGTGCGTGGGAAAGCATGTAAAGGTGTTGGTCTTGCGCCTGATCTCTCTAGTCATGTTGGATTGCCGTCTCACTGGACTATGAGAGTAATCAGAGAGTGCACCTGTGTTACAGTTTTACACGCCCGTATGCCACTACTACTACTCTAAAAGAATTTTGTCTTAGCGGCAACATCACACTTTCAGTCAGAAATACACTCACGCACCCACCATATTCGACAGTCGAGGGGCCATCTCTCATCAGTCGACATTTTATTGGACCTCACTCTACTTACCATCAGGTGCAGTTGGGTCACTTTGCTGAGCTCGAATAAAAAAAAACTCCTCTAATCAGAACTGTAGGAATATTGCCAAGTGTCTTAAATCGTCTCATTGGTTGATTGGCTACCTGTACGAAAGTATCTTGTGAAATACAAGCTATGTTTCTGAAACTATAGAAGAAATAGTTTATTCAAAAGTAAAATTGGTCCTTATAGACTCCAATCATTATGGCACTGAAGATGATAATCTCGTGCATTCATTGTTATCTTTGTATAACCTATATAAAGAAGATACCTATACAAAAACAAAACGCAATATCAAATTTAATCAAGAAAGCACACAAAGTTTTTACTAGCGCGGTTTATTTTATTCTTAATAGTCAAAATAAAATGTTTGCGCAGAAGAATGATATACGCTCGGTGGCCCGACGTGTACAAATGTTTCATCCCAGACTTTCACATGCAAGTTCTGGAATAATTGGAACTATGGTGATCGGTCTTAGGGGATTTTGTACGGTGACAGTTATTTAAATCGAGAATTCATTATATGAGACTAGCTTTTGCTCTCGGCTTTACCCGCGTGATAGAGTTTTCTAGGATAGACAGTAACCTATGTCCTTCTCAGGGTCCTAAACTGTCTTGATACCAAATTTCATCGAAATCCGTTGTGTATTTACTGAGATTACCGTGTGCAAACAAACTCTTCATCTTTATATAATAGTATATAGATTAAAGATCGCAATGTAATGCAGTCTTGAAGGTTATAAGTTAGTTAATGAACCTTCTGCGTCACCTTATGCTAAGTCATCGACTCATAAAAACCCATAACTAAAAAAGAATCATCAATTCGAACTGGTCTCTATAGAATAAACATCTATAATTTCAAAAAGATCATTATAACGTTGCCAGAATTATGTAAGGAAAGGCGATTAAGAATGGGAAGTAATGGGGTGTTTGGGTCTCCAGCAATCTCATTCGAAACTTCTGCCATTTCACGTTTGTTTTTCCCTAGAACCATTACTCTGCCGTGCTAAGCTCAATATCAGTATCTCAAAAAAATCAAAATCTTGATTTTTATGGCGTCGAATAGCTTAAAGAAATGCCCATCCAATGAACTTACCTAATAACGGTATCTTGTTTAGAACTTGTTAAAAAACCTTAAAAGTTTTTACCCTATCTCAGTTTTACATACAAAACTATATTTACAAAACTTCGATTATTTCGAAATAAAGTTTCCCTGATATACCGCTTTTGCGCTCAGCACGGCAGTACTGGGGACTTGTAACTATAGCGATGAGTCATAATAAATAAAATGTAATATCCTACCAAATACAAACGGTTCTTAGCATAAAAACAAAATCCGTAAAGCGGTTTTAATTTGCAAAATTAAAATACAAAATTGCCGTTTCGCAAGACTTTCAAATTTGTACGTCTCAAACCGAGTCTCAGTTATATGAGATATGGAACAGTGCTCAGCGTCCGTGAAGAATTTAATATCACGTTTGCAAGACACGCCATTGAGGTCGTATTGACGAGTTGGATTTTCAAAATGACGTCTTGCTGTTTTAGTTTAATTATTCGTTTCATGACTTAAGTAAACATTGTAAGAAGGGACTTGACATTCTCGTTAACATAAATATAGAGTCTTATTATATCAATAGTTTTGAAGTGATAGAGCTGCGCATAAACGACTGCTGAGGGGTAATCATCTCTTGTCAGTTGACATTCTATTGGACATTTCACTTACCATCAGGTGTAGTGGGGACACTTTGTGTGCAAGTATAAAAAAAATATAAACAGTTTATCAGACAAAATATAATGAGAATGTTATCACCAATGTTAAATTTAATTGAAACGTTTGTTGTTCTTTGTGAGAAACAAAGCAATTGTATTGGGATGAAATAAAAGTTATATAACAAAATTGTAGGCGGTATGAAATATCGAATTTGTTCAGTTACTTATGTGGGTGACTGTTCTTCGCATACGAGAGACCTACCAACAGTAATATTACTATTAATAGGAATAATATTTTATGAATTGCTGTTCGATATGACAACACAGGCTGATAACATAAACACTAAAATTAGAGCGAACTCGTGCCACGAGCGACGCGAAGTTTGTACACAAATATTTGTTGCGAATCAACGTTGTAAACCGTCTTTTGTATTTTATTACTATAAATAAGTTTCCCAGTATTAGATACTATTTTGGGAACTGTTTGGTTTGGTTTGATTGTGGTAAGAATAATATAGAATATTTAAAACGTGCTCCCTATTTCTGCCGCCAAGCAGCAGTGTGTAGCCACGGCTATGTTCGGGTTTGAAGGACAGTGTACCCAGCGTAACTATTGGACAGAATATGACTTAACATCTCACGTCTCAGGATGGTGAGCGCAGTAGAATACCAAACAATACTTTGTAATTCAAGGTGTTGGATGGTGTTTCTACTGTTTATGGGCGGTCGTATGGCTTACCATCAGCCGAACGGTAAGCTCGTCATTCAAAAAAATAAAAAATGGGTGCTCTGAAATCAATGTAAAGCTCTCTCTTCGTCATATGGGTTCAGGATAAGTAGATACTCTATACTATTATATAAAGCTGAAGAGTTTGTTTGAAACCGCTAATCTCAGGATCTATTAAAATACTTATTAAGTATTTTTGACTTTAATTTATTTAAATACATATTCGTAATCGAATAAACTAAGAAATACGAATTTATCAACATATTTACGAGTGTATGCAGAATCGTCCTATTTCCTTATAGCGACAGATTAGCCTTTATTTAGTTATATTAAGTTATGTGTCTATTCTTTGTGAAATATTGCTTGCCTTAACGGTGACGGAAAACATCGTGACAAACCTGTATACTTCTCTATAGGAATTTAGAGGGTGTGTGATGTCTACCAATCCGCATTAAGCCAGCGTGGTTGACTAAGACCTAATCCTTCTCAATAGTAGAGGAGGTCCGTGCCTAGCAGTCTAAGTATTTAATACAGGGCGGATATTATTTTTATACTCATAGACTCTACGCCTTACCAATAAACGTATACGTCTGTTATAGTTCTTCAGTGTTTTATCTTACTTTGTCAAGTAAAGTTTAACGCCAGAGGAAGAGAGACAAAAAGTCGTATATGCAGCATTTATTACAAAGGCCTTTAGAATTTAGACTAGAGCAGCGCTATTTTTTATCCTACCAATGTTATACCTTCCATAGTAATTTTGTTAAGGGAAAATACTGTCACAAGAAAAGCAGTGAGCTAAAACTAAGCGCATAAGATAACAGTCTCAACGAGATGAAGTATGTTAAGACATGTCGTGAGATAAAACGTAATAGTTAATATTTATTAGAACGACTAAAACCAACCCTTAATAAGGGTAACGAGCCACTGTCGCGGTATCAACAGCCCGAGGCCACTTACCGTTGATAAGGTAGACCAGGAGTTGGGTGACGACAAATTTTATTAAATTATTAAATTTGCTAGTCTTGGACATAATCAGTCTTATAAAAATTTCGCTATGCAATTCTTAGTTAAAACACAAATTTACTCGATCAGCTGTAAATCAAAACTCGCAATCTTGCCTCTTAATAAGGTTTAAACTAGGAACTGGTGATGTTTTTGACAGCTATTTAAGCAATTCTTAATCACCTCTTAACGCTTAAACAAGTTTATAAGTATATAGTGTATAAATTAATAGTAGGATTAGGTCCACAGCCGTATCTGTCTATAGCGTATGTTTAAAACTACCTTACAAAGGAAGAGCTAAGTTGTTCTCAGTGATTCTTTGATGTGTTCTCGGATGGCTTGCGGTTTAACGGTGAAAAGTGTGAGTCGTTCAGCTGGGGTAGTACCATTATTGTATCATAGAAAACTGTGTAGTGATTGTCGTTGTGTTTACTGTGTGAGATATTCAGAAGTCCAAATAACCCCAAAATACTTCCTTAATCTCTATTTTTTTGATTGTTCTAAAAGTAATGTACTATTTATGACTGTGCGTTTACTTTCCTGCTCTAAGCAGAATCTAGCAAATTTTAATATTTATATCTTCAAATAACACTCATATAAACGTCGGCTTAAACAAACTAAACTCTTTTTATAAAAAAATATCAAATTCCTGTCACGTGATTCGATTTGTATCCAACTCCCGAACTATGCGCGGGTTAATCTACAACGCGTCAGTACGGATAAATAGCCTGGCGACCACTTTCATCTGTCCCATTCCATCATACCGCTTTGACATCCATTTATCTCTGTCTGCCGCGTAGTGTGACCGTAAATTGAGCTTCATGATGGATTGGTTCGGAATTAGCGCCATCTGTGTTTTGTTGTGAGGTAATGATAGTAGATGGGATAATTTAACGTTATTACAACGTGTTTAGCGATGACTGATTGCAATTTTGTAATATTATTATGATACTGCTTACCTTAAGATCGTATATTTACTTGTTTATTAATGTATCATAAGGAAGTCACCACGAGCTTAAACAAAACATTTTAATTTTAATACACGTTGGAATATAAATTCTTTGGAATATGACAGGCATAAAAGTTCAATTATCAAAGCGTATTCAAACTTTGTGCCCAATAAGCAAATTATCATATCCCCAAAATCCCACAATCGTAGCCACCCTGGACATATCTTTAACGTCAAGAAGCCGGCTGCCGTAG
>NC_051137.1:3290310-3306759 GCF_014839805.1 Manduca sexta | reverse complement strand
ATGATTAAGGTCAGGGAGCCTAATTCCGTCTACGGGGGTATATCCGTATTTTTGCAATCACGGGTTCCTTTATTGAAGTACACATTTGATGGCCGTATAGGTAAATAAGGGATTTTTGACTTTTTCACATATATGGCTATCGAAGCTGTCCTTCGAATAGAACGACCAAAATTGCAAAAAGACGGATTTGCCCCTACAGACGGAATAGGGCCCCTTCACCTTAGTTAAACTTAAAACATTAATATCGGTAAAGCCTAACTAAGCCGTAATTAAAAGCTCATACCCGGTTTGACTCTTCGAAAACGCGCCCGCGCAACCGGATATAGCTTGTGAGTGATTAATTTCCGGTATTTTACTAACGAACTGTTAACAGGATTTCGATACACAGAAATGACAGATGACTGATTTGAATCTTGTGGCGGTAAGGGGAAATCGCCTCGCCTTTGTATTTCAAAATGATTATACAGGGTCATTTTGATATTGCGTCAGTAATTGAAACCAGATACTACTTTACCTCTGCTAACATTGTGTCAAAAATAATCTATAAATAGCAAATATTTTCGACGAAAAACCCGGTTTTACTTTAACATTTTTTTTTTATCACTATGTTGTTTTGTGTGAATATATAGCGTGTGTGTATTTCTGACTGAATGTATGATGTAGCCGATCCGACAAATTCCCTTCAAGTATTTGTGGCATTAGGGCATTTAAAATAAAAAGGTAAAAATTATTATTGATATTATTGATTTAAGCGGCGATAGCCTAGTTGGGTGTGGAACGGACTGCGAAGACGAATGTCCGCAGGTTCAAAACCCAAGGGCACACACCTCTGACTTTTCTAAAATCATGTGTGTATTCTTTGTGAATTTATCGTTCGCTTTAACGGTGAAGGAAAACATCGTGAGGAAACCTGCACATTAGAGATGTTCTCTATAGGAATTTCGAAGGTGTGTGAAGTCTACCAATCCGCACTAGGCCAGCGTGGTGAACTAAGGCCTAATCCCTGTCTGAAGGAGAGAAGGCCCGTGCTCAGCAGTGGGCAAGTATATAATACAGGGCTGATATTATTATTTTTATTGATATTTAGTTTGTTCGAATCTTACACTTTTTTATTTTACACATATGGTTCAAGTAACCTATTATAAAATTTATTTTTCCGATAAATACGTGGCTTATTAAGTAACGCAATGTCATAAAAACCCTGTATACAAATAACGTATTAAAATACTAAGAAGTTTTGATATTCCTTCAGGATTAATGTAAAAACATTTTGAGTTCTAACATATCCTCATACTTATAAAATTCAAATTAATTTACCACAGAAACTTAACGGCCGTCTCAAAAATTATATCGTAGAACAATACTCAACAATCTTGGTACAACCGAGGAAAATGAGAATTTAAATTACTTAAAATGCATGCACCAAAATAGAAAACCATGTTAATAAACAGCCCCCACATAAATCTTCCAATATCCGCCATATTGCGAGTAAACAAGTATTCTACGATAGATTAAATTCTAAAATATATGAGTTTCAATCAACGTCTCACGTGGAACCATCACCGGGTGAACTTTAAAAATTTGAAATATTACTCGGCTACGGGATTGCGATACGGGTTAAGGTAAGAGCTGTAGCGGATTTTATTTTATTTAATAAAAATCCACACCTCTTAATAAAGCCTTTGACATCAGTTTAATCAAAGATCACGGCTTAATTCGCCTTCTAGAAACTAAAGTTGACATGCGATTCATTAACAGGTCTGTCAACTGACATGCTGATCAAATCAAACTAGTTAATTTTGCTTCTAGCAACTCAAATGGCACTTAACAAGAGATTTGACAACGTATTAGTTAATTGTTTTCGTTGATCAGCCTTTCAGAAACTAGGCGTAATGTACTAGAGTGACAATCTGATACACTTATCTTAACGCCAATAACGGTAAATTTTAGTATTGTTATTGATGGTTTATTAAATAAAATGAAGAAAAATTCCAGGGTGAACAGAGATATTGCGATAGCATTGTTACGAGCCGTGGACACAGAGAGAGGAAAAAGGTGTGACGTTTTATCAAAACATCATTAGTGATGTGCTTATAATTTTTCTTTATATTGCATTTACAATAATCGCCTAAAAGTTATCTTTAATGAATTTGAATACTTGAACAGTAAACTATTTTTTTTATTGCTGTATAAAGCAAACGAGCTTACAACCCTCCTGCTGGTAAGTGGTTACCGTTGCCCTTGGACGTCAAACAGAGCCAGAGGCACAGCCAAGCCGCTGCTACAGTGAAAGACTTTTCGAAAGACCTGAATTTTATGGCATGAATAATCTGAATTTTGGACAGCTAACGAGCAGCGATGGTCGTCAGAATTATGCTGGCCTGCTTACTGGAGTTTAACGACTGAGTCTGGAAAATGATGTTTGGTACTGTGTGGTCGCGTTTAAAATATAACGTAAAGTTCGGTCTCAAAAATATATACTAATGGATATTTTCATTTAGTGTTATATTTACTTTGATTTATACCCAAAATTAATTATGAAAACTAAAAACTCAAAATCCTTTTACAACCATAAACGCTTGCTCTCTTTAATTCCGACATCGTGTAAGAACCGGAGCGGGGAATCTCTCATATCGGCGTGAAGCATCGATGGGCCGGGATCATCCCGGTTTTACGAGCGTCCGAGCCGGGATATAGAACGAAAAACCCGAAAATATTCGAGAATAATATCGGGAAATACGACCAATAACCGATGAATTAAATCCGACGGCCATGTTACCTACGTTTTAGTTTTGTTTGTAACCCTTTTGGGGAGTCTGTTGATAGGTCTTAAAGTTGATTACTAGATAATTTATTGATGGAATAGGAATGAATGACCATTGTTGGTTTATCAAGTAATGGGGAATGGAATACGCTGTCGATCTAAGGTATAAAGATATTATAATAGCTGCAGTGCCAAAAATTAACCAATGTTTTATAAATTATAAATAATTTTACCTCTTACGAATATTGCGTGAAATCATTGTGTATACTCAAAAACTTCAAATATGGAATAAAATTCTCACCTTGCACGTGCAATTCTTGAAAAGAAATAAAGATGTTTCCCTGTTTAGAGAGAATGGCGAAGCAATTCTTGCCCGCATTGACAGGCGAGACTGGACTCAAATTTTTGCTGCAAGAAACTCATTCCGTTATTAATTGTTGAGTATTATATTATTTTTCTTTTTTATTTTCTTTTCTATGTAAACATTTTTTTTTGTCTCGTCAGAATTGTAAACACAAATTTTAATTTGTGGATACCGTTATGAGTAGTATATTTAACTATAACATGTAGGTATAAGCAAACAAATTTATAATATACTATTGTTTGTTATCCCGAAAAAACGTTTCATTAATGTACAGTCAGCAAAACACATTTTTAAATCATGTAGCGATATGACTAAGTTTTTTCACCGCCTGACATAAACTCCTGGAGGACCGACACTATTAAAAGACGTAGCTACTAGCTACAAACTATACATGTACAATTTGCAATTCAATTATCTGTATTCATGACTTCGAGGGATATTTCGAAGTTGCGTCGAAGAGGAAGGCGATATAAGTTTTGACCGCAATAACTTATAATTGTTTCACTGTTACGAATATCGAGCAAATTCTATTTCAGTCGAATCCAAGTAGTTTTAAAACGTGTATTTTTATTTTTTTTTTATTTTTTCCGTCCTTATATGCACGTCCGCCATTTTGGATAACCGCGTTATTCAAATTGCGAATGTATGCGTACGCATGGAATCGCGTTTGGTGCAGCATATTCTGTTTGCGCAGGGGCTTTATTCTCTATCCCGCACGTTATTTAAACAGCGTGTAACAAGCACGTAACACAACGCATCATGTTTAGGACTATAGAAATTTGGCTTACAGAATACCATTCCACGCACATTTCTTGAAGATAACATGGCACAGCCGCGTTACGCGTTTACACCATCGTACAGAATAAGGGCCCTGGTTGCCTTTGAACGTGGTTATGTCTGTAAAAAAATATTTCCCGGAATACAAGACCTTTATTCCGGAATTATTCTCCACCTTAAAAATTAACGCATATGATGATTTTTTTACATATCCAAGGAGTAGGACGATATGTGTTAAATATTAAATTTTTAACAATTTCATTTCGAATGAATGAATGTGAATTCGTGTTTCTAAATATAATACTAACGACCTTTATATATTAACGCCTTGTTTTTTATTTTCAGGCAATATTGTCCGGTCACAAAGCTAAGCACGTAGAGGTCAGTAGGAGTAGAAATATTATTGTTTATCGCTTTATTACACTTTTTATGTATTTTATTTTTAAAATGTTTTTTTTAACATTTTTGAACGCGTTCAAATTTAAAAATGCATTGGTTTTATTTTACCAATACATATTAAATAAATAAATAATCAAAATACGCTTAGCAATTAAACTATATTTAATATTAAATATTAAAGCGTAGTCAATGATGAAATATTATTCTATAAGCTATACAATTTTTGCCTTATTTATTAATAGCTTATAAATAAATGTCTTAAAAAACTAAAATACTTGGAAATAAACTGCTATAAGAATGACGTCAATTATTGTTTCTATATTTTTAAACGAGTAAAACAAGAAGTTTTTCTCGGTCTTTTCTGTTGGAAACTGTTATTCCAGAGTAGCGGTTAAGTAAAAATGTAGTCGTAAACAGGAATAAAATTTGGATCGCTTTAAAACAATTCCATTTTTAAATATGCTAATTTAAAAATAGATAATATATAAATATTTTAAATATAATTTTAGTTCAGATTTCGGTGTACTAACAAAACGTCAGCACTTGTTTAATCATAAACATGCACAGGAGCTGATGACGCGGATGTCGTAGTCAGAATATTCAAATTGGCCGTTTCCCCAAACGGGCGGAATGTCTGAGTGCATCTTTTATGGACCATTTTTAGTGCGCTATTCGGTTTTATCTGATAAAACTCGTATTGCGCTGACAAATATATTTTTAATGCTTTCATAACGTGTACTAAGATTTTAATAGCGAAATATTACTGACGAAAATTAGCAGCTCTAAAATTGAATATACGTATTGGAGGAATTATTTTGCTTTATTTCCTGAGTAGAAAATTTGTTTTCTTGGTCTAGCAGCTCATATCAAAGCCCATGTATACATATGGACTTTAGATCAGAAGGTTGGATTGAAATTCCAAGTCATGCCATACCTTATAATTTAAAATTGTTACGTAAGTATTCTCAGGCATATAGGTTTCTTCATGATGTTTACTTTCACCGTTAAAAAGGGTGGTAATCAACCATTAAACATAGAATAGGCATATATATGTATACATAGGCTGATTTTAATAAATAGATTATGTAGTCAGAGTGTCGTGACGAAGGGGTTCGAATTTCCTAACTGCATCTTAGTACTCCAAGCTCTTCACTAAGCTATCACCGTACTACAATAAAAACTCAATTTCTGATATCTTTCCTAATCGAATTTCGGTCACGGCAGCCAATCTCAATAGACATCAGCCAGTTACGCAGGAGATATTATACTACAAAAGTGTGTGCGCAATACACAGGTGCGCTCTCTTCCTTCACTCTCATAGTCCGGTGAGACAGCAACCCAATATGATCGGACAGAGATCAGGCGCAGAACCAACGGCTTTACGTGTTTAATAAAAACTAACCAATTACTTAAAACTATGTCGTGTATTTTGCTTTTGTATTCACCGCGCGCGGTAAATAAAGATGAAAGGAGAAAATAAGTGTTTTCCGTTGAAAATTATTATCTCACATTGAAGAAGAAGCACAAACATTGTAAATTTAACCCGTTTGTTATAGCAGTGCAATAAAAATTTCTACGATATAACGTAAACAATCTCCTAGAATAAAATTACTTTTCAAGTGACTCCACTGCACCTGATGGTAAGTGGAGTAGGGCCTAGCTAGTGTCGATTGACGAGACACGATTACCCCTCGCCAGTCGATATAATTATGCCGGCCTGTTAGAGAAGGATATACACAGGCTGATCCTGGCACGTGAGACACGTTTGCAACTATGGCGGGTTTTATCACCTATCACCTTATTAATAAACGTTTTTTATCTAAGGACGGAGTAAAGCTGCGATAACAAGTATGTTTCTCAGTGTCCAACGGCACTGAGAACAGACATAGGGCCGTTGTGATTGGCTAATATTGTTGCATCTCAATATTAGCCAATCACAACGGCCCATGTCTACGTACTGCGAAGGCTGCCATGCCGTCAGCACTGAGAAACAGACTTGTTATCACAGCTTTACTCCGTCCTTAGATAAAAAACGTCTATGAATAAGGCGGGTAGTGTATAGTGGTCGCTAACCAGGCGAATATAAAATATATACAAAGTGACTCAACTGCACCTAATGGTAAGTGGTGTAGGGTCAACTTCTCACCAATAGACAAAATTATGCCGGCCTGTTTGCAACCGGATATACACAGGCTGATTCTGAGCCGCTATAGTAGACAACACCTTTCGATAGTCGATATCTGAACGGATACAAATATCCTACCACCAGGAAGGTCAGTGATGGGGTATTTAAACTAAGAGGTCTTGCGTTTGATATTGAAATAAAATTATTAAATAAACGGTTAATTTTAATATAAAGAGCGTATAGAACTAAGGACTCGACTCGGGGCCGCTATATGTTTTTGATTACTACAGATGTCCCAACGTTGGGCTTTAACACTAGCGAACTCAACATAACTGCGCAATCGCTCCTAAAACTGGACGATAGTCGTATATACCTTTCGCCGCCAAAAATATGTAAGGACAACCCAACATATCATTTACGACTGCTTTCCCCCCGTTGATTAAAAAAACAGTATCCAAGCGTCTCTAATAAAAGTAAATTATTTCATACATAAGTTAAATTATAAAAATATTCAAATTCAATGATCCAACGCGCGGTGTATGACGCATTTGTGAAACACATTACCGATTCGGGCGGCAATGTACACGTTTCGTTCTATATCGTGTTTATAAGAAGCTCACAGTCGTTCGGTACGAAGATCGTAGGTTGTTCGTGTTTATATTTTGTTTTCTTTTATTGTATAAGAACGAAAATTGTTTGCACTAGTTGCGTTCTAACCACTTTGAAGATAAAAAAGTGTGTGTTGTTAAGTCGCATTGGGGCTTGGTTAGTGACAGCTAATGTAATCTGTGAATTAGAAAGTCCAGGGCAAGAGTAAGAGTAAAGGCGAATCTAGCTTCAAGTCAGGGAGGGTAATATAGACCAGGTTTAGTCAGGACAGACTCCAAATCGATTACAATAATAAATCTAATTACAAAGTAATAGTATGTTATTGTTAAACGTCAAAATAAATTTAATCAAATGACAAAACCAATTTTCATCTGAACATAAATTCAATGACCGCATGTAGTATTATGCATGTTAATTGCTTGTATTTGCTATCACGTAAAATATTTATTTTATTAAATATGTCAATGAGAGTCATTAAAAATTTATCAGTAATCAAGGCCCATCTGATGGATTCACCTTTGAGGCCAGGTCGCCTATTTAACCAGAACTGATTTCTCTAAAAACCAATCAAATTTGTGTCTACGACGAGCTCGCACGAGTATCTCAAAATTGAAGGAACCCCTAAATAACACTAAACACACACACCCACCCGAAGATTCAATTCGTTTGAATAAAAACTTATTGACGGTTAAAATGAAAATTCTGAGTTTTGTCTTCGCACAAACAGAACTGTGTCTCTATATTTCTACCTCATCCAGTTAAATTTTATGTGGGTCGGCAGACCCCGCAGGATCTATTCTTTTTTATAAGGAATATAAGGAACCACCTGGAAATGTGTTTCACTGAATAAGCGAATGTTTGTTTTAATCTAAAATGTTGGAGTATTCTGTAGTATATTTTCTTAGCGTGGGATATTTCGGTATTTTCGTGAAGAACACGAATTATTGTTTTAAATTTTATTAATTCACTTCCTCGGTGACATAATTTAAATGTGTACGCGGTACGAGTACCATTACACGCTGAGGTCTTGGGTTCGAATCCCGGGTAGCGCCAGAAACGGTGACTGGGTTTTTCCATCTTAAAAATTAGTCAGTCGAAACTCGGAATTGAGAAGTTGGCGGTGTAATACTTCCGTGCCCCGGAAAGCACGTAAAGCCGTTAGTGCTGTGCCTGATCTATCTCCGGCCATATCAGACTGCCATCTCACCGAACTATGAGAGCGAAGAAACAGAGAGTGCACCTCTATTACGCACACATGTACTCGTACACTATAATATCTCCTGCGTACCTAGCTAATCTCCATTGAGAATGAAGGAAACATTGAGTGTATCTGTGTATTGCGCACACACTTGTGCTGTATAATATCTCTTGTCTACTTGGATAATCTCTATTAAGATTGACTGACGTGTGCGAAATTCGGCTAGGTCCTAGGAGGGATTCATTCATTAGGGTGTATATTTGTATACATACATATTATAATGAATGTAGTCAGTCTAAGTTCTAACTGACCATTACTGATAAATTCCGGTGGATTCAAAATAAATGGTTTTAATATTTCTAAAAATCAATTATAGCACTAAATCCGAACAAGCCTACGAATTGTGGGTATTTTATTCCGGATTTTTCGGCGGCTGATTTGCACCGGGCATGTGGGAATTCCTTAACTTCTCCCCGAATTTCGATACTCTATATAAACTAATATGGTAGTCATTATACAAAATGCTTGGTTTGCGTCATTCTAATTTCTCAAAATGAATACCGTGCCATTTGATATATTGTTTACTGATTGACATTTCGCAAAGTATTATATTTCAATTAAAGTTTATATAGATAACTTATAGGGTATCTTCCCACGAAAAACATACAAAAATGTGTTTTATTTACCGAAACTCAAAATTGACATTTCAAACTCATTATGGGAATGTAAAGAAAAAATGCTTTGTAACAACTTCAAGTGTACTTCTACCATCATAGAGACAAGTTACTGTTAGACCACACGCCTTAAGTTACAGCTTACAAGCCACCAACACAAGCGAGCTTACACCCTCCACCGTCTCTATAAAGTTTAATATCCCATAACGAAGTCAAACAGTAACAGTGTCGCGATTGACACCCGAACACCCGGGAGATTTGTCCAGAGATATGCAAACATAATTTTACCGTCGGCGAAGTATCTTGATGATACATTGTTGTTCGCGATAATGATTAACACGGGTGCACATGTAAGTTGGCACGTGTTTGCTTAACTTTGACAAGGTAAGCCCTCACTTGATACATTGTGAACAAGCGCGCGGTGTGCGAGGCGTTTGACCTACATTCCGTGATGGGCAGTGGGAAATTTTGGCTCTCGAAGTGGTTTTGTTTTACCACATTCATTTTAAAAGTTTAAATCGACGAATAATTTAAACTATCTTTTATACATGCGAAAATTGAAGATACAACCGGTCTTAGATTTTGTTTCTAAGGTAATCGATTATTCTTTTAAATACTTTATAAATTTGGACAAGATGGACAGACGTCCTGATAAAGGTCCTAATACAGGCAAAGTGCTTCTAACACGGTGGTCTGGAAATCTTTAAGAACAGCCTAATTACAAAGGCTCATGATGATGAAGGAAATTATAATATAATACGTGTTATTGTATTAGGGATTTTATCTCTTATACTAATCTATGTAAAAGCTATCAAAGTGTACCCACTGCGTCATAATTCAAATATTGGTCAATGATTCAAAATTTTTAGCAAATATTACTGCGGCTTGGTAGACTTCACACACCCTCAAAATTCCTATTGAGCTTCTCAGGTATGCAGGTTTCCGCACCATGTTTTCCTTTAGCGTTAAAACAAGAGATAATTCACAAAGAAAATATACCTATATTATTTTAGAAAAGTCAAAGGTGTGCCCTTAGTATTTGAACCTGCGGACATTCGTCTCGGTCCGTTCCACACATAAGTAAGTTATCGCCACTCGTTTATTACTGCCAAACGAATGCCCAATTACTTGTACAATCGAATAAAAAATTGTGAACAGTATATTTATCTCCGATCAGTCGTCGATGAAATTAATTGAAATTCTGTATCTCAAAACAATGCGGTCACCAGTTAAATGGTCGCTTTAAATCGAAAGTACTGCATTAAGCGCGCCAAATCGATCTGAATGTATTGAAACCGCATTCAGAGCATTCATATTTCATTAATACGAATATCATATATTGTCTCATTACTATATTTTAATTTGACGAGAGTATTAACTCGGTGCGACGGAATCTCGTTCATTTTGTGACGAAATTGTATTGCGTATAAAATTACACTGTAATCCGATTTGTTAATTTTTTTATGCGTCTGTACGTCGTTTTATTGTATTTTAAGGAAATTTTGTCCATGTAAAGTTTAATAGGACCTTTCTAATATACAAGTAAATAATGATTTAAGTCAATTATTTCAATATAAGGTCGCTGATTGCGGGCCCCTTACAATAGGTCGATCTGGATCTCTTTTGCTCCCAGCTCAGCAAGAACTACGGTAAAAGCTGGATAGTTGCACCACTTTTTAAAAATGCTCAGTTATTAAAAATACGTACATTTTAATTTTGAATTTAAAGTGTATATTGAAACATTCGACATTAATCTTTTATATTAGTCCGTTTTTTAATGTAAATTATATTGGTTAAATAAATCTTGTTTTATTTGACCATTAAGTGGGATTCTTGCCTATTATAGCGGATAGTAGCCTAACGTCATAAATGCTTTGGGGGATACTTGCCTCGTTTGAGGAAAGATGCCACGCTAGGTTCCTACCAGATAAAAACAAACTTGTATTAATTTAAGTAATCTGTCTTTATTATTTACTATGCGTTCATCATCTGTCGCCAGAGACATTCTATAGGACACTACTCTTTTTACCATCAGATACAGTGGAGTCACTTTGCCCTATCCTCATCATCAGTAGTAATTGTAAAAGATTTATAAACTAAGCAGGGGATAGATTTCTCATAGGCTTCTTTTACGACAGTTGATACACAGACGAACTTGAAACCCATACACAAGTAACAAAATGATTACCTCAAACGTCGAAACAAAAAAGTTTGCGAAAGTGCACAGCAAAGCGGATCGGATGCTGTACGTTCTTTACAAGTAGTTCCAACTCGCAAGATAAAGGCAACTAACAGGCAATTTAAGTTTTTCTTCGCAGTCGCCGCTGAAATCTTCTGTTACTGTGTGCTTGTAAACATGGATTTGGAAAATCCGTCAGTGTAAAATTTTTCGTCCGTAGATTTGGTTCCTAAAAATATTTCTAGATCGGGTTTTAAATAAAAATAACTTGAGTTCAAACTCTATGCACGACTCTATGTTCAAACTCTAGTGATCGTTATAAAATTTTCGTGATATTTTCCGTCCCATGATATCGTCAAATTTTTTGGGCCCAAATACCAAGTAACCTTAAATATAAAGACTCAAGAAACTCACAAAACTGATAATTACTAGCATATGAAATTAAAACTTCACCGCCTTTATACTAGAAAGTTAACTCGCTTAGGAGAAATGTAATTTGATTCCTATACCGGCTGGTTGAACATAATCCTCAAAGTTAAGGTTTAATATAAAATCAATTTCCTGTCAAAACATCACGCAAACACCAAAAAAAACTTCCCTGCACTCAGCACATCAATAAAACTTGATTTTAAAATTTTGCTCACAAATCCTCAAACTAGCTATCGAAAACTAGACGGAAAGTCGTCACGGCGGGTCCAATTGAAACTTCCTCAATTTAAGCGCGAGTCGAGATATATTCGCATGCATCCTCGTGGCCTCTCGCGAAAATGAAAAGTAAACGCGACCTCCTCCCCCCTCTTCCCCCTCGTTATCGCCACCTAATCCCGGAGACGTGAGACGTACGTGTATTAACTATTCATTTATACGACGGAGCCCGGTGCAGCTGCATAGATTGGTATGCAGATGGGTGAATGGTCTGGATGATTGGATGTTTTTGTAGTCTGTGGTATTTCATATGGAAGATGAATTTTGAAAAGAGAATGTTGATGCGAAAAGAAATACAAGACAAAGGTGAGGTACGATTTAGAACGTTAAAGTGATAGGGGCAAGCTGTAATTCTGTTTGTAGTGTGTAGGCCGGTCATAATTCGGCAGTGCGAAGAGGCTAGTTCACAGAAATAGGATAATACAAGGCTGATATATATGAATGCTGCTGTTAAATGCATAAAAATAATTGTTTCTTTGTTTCGTTATATATCAGTATATTATAACCAGGTTTTCATACATGTTTACTTGTCAATACAGCATTTTAAAAAAATCTGACCCAAAAATACCATAAAACATAACGCAGGTGAAATAATAAACAAAACCCGCTAGCAACAGTCACGGCGTCGTGTCTGCAAAATTGTTCATTCATCAAATAATTTTATTCAGCGCGGCGATTAAATATTCCATTCCATTTCCATTCCATTAAGGACATCTACTGAAGATCGCTAATCTGTGGAAACTAAACAGCATTCAACTTCTTCCCGACAAAATCGGATATTCTCAACCGTTTCCCAACTTGATTGTATTACTAATGAAGATCTGATTCTCGAGGATTTTATGCACTAATTGAAAATGTTAACGAGTTGTGGAATAGCTTAGCAGACCTACGTCCATTACGATTAATCGATTGCACCCGATTGTTTGACTAACTCGATTATAGTTCTATTCAGTTTCTATGCTACTAATAGATTTCTTGACTCATATTATTTTTAATTATCTTCGATTTTGATTTAAGCATAAATTCTCTATTATTATGCAACATCCTGATCCTCAAAAAACGAATAGATTAGATAGTGCACTGCCTCCAGCAAGAAACCGATTGACCCAGAACCTCGTATAACCTAAAAAAAATGTTTTAAAGAAAAAATATGGAAATTTCAATAATGAAACTCAAGTCCCAAACGTGAAAGCCACGTATCTGAGAAATACGGCGTGTAGTGATTTTACCATAAATCAAACGTGCAGATACGGCCGCGGGGTTTCCACGCAGCGTTTGTGATGGGTAGGGTTACCACTTGCACTTGCAGACCATTTACATTTTAATTAAAATAAGGGTAATTTATACTGTGCATGGGTATTATTGTGAACACCATGTTATTTTGTACACAAGATTCATCTGACAATTGGGAATATTTATTTACCTGTTTATTTTATTGTCCGTTTAGGAATCCAAGCAGATCTCTGCATCGAATTCAATGAGTTTGTAAGTTTTTAAGTAAGCGACCTGATAAAGGTTGCAGGAAGACTTTTAATGCAAGACTGCTTTCAATATATTAGTTTAGAAGTATATTGTGGAGGTCTAACTTCATATTGTGGCTGCTGATAATGAATTGGTAACAAGGTTGCCATCACACAATATATAAGTATTCCCTATTTAACGTCTAAATGTCGAAGAACTACGACCAATAACACTCGTTGGTACCATCTATTCCTTAACTTTTTGCTCCAAGGACGCCAGTTTCCGCTCCGTAATTCCAGTGAGGTATTTACAAAGCGACAACCCTAGCCCGAGCGAACCCGACGGGATTTAAGCACTTTATTTCGACGGAATTTCACGAAACGAATTCATATTGCAAGATTTTAATATGTTTTACAATATTAAACAATTCAATGTCAGGAGTTTCTTAGGTTGTTGATAATACGTGGACATTTACTGGTGGTAGGTCTCTCATATGTGAGAGTCTGCCTGGGTATGTACCACCGCAATATCTATTTCTGCCGCTAAGCAGCAGTGTGTAGTCACTGTTGTGTTCCGGTTTGAAGGACATTGTAGCCAGTGTAACTACTAAACAAAATGAGTCTTTACATCTCATGTCTCAGGATGTCGAGCGCAATGTAATAACCAAACAATGCTTTGTAATTCAAGGTGTTGGATGGTGTTTCTTCTGTTTGTGGGCGGTTGTATCGCTTACCATCAGGCAAATGGCAAGCTCGTCTCATCATTCAAAGAAATAAAATAAAAAAAACATTTACAAGGATTTTAGTTCTGATTGCAGATGTTTTTCAGATTAGTAGATTATTATACATACATAGTTTTTGGATAATTTAGGATGATTTTAATTGATGTTAAATTGTCATATTTCGATATCTGTTAGAAAAAAAAATTGCAGAATAATCTATTGCGTATCTTAACGTACTTGAGATGACCTGTTCACAGTTAAAGACTAAGGGTAGTGTGTGTTTTAAAATTAGAAAAATATCTGATTTGAACGATATTGCCATTTGTTGTTGATATGAAAAACAAAACTGAAAACTAGTAATTTTTTTTAAGAAGAGAATCGAACCCAAAACCACATAATTCATACGCCGCTAGTACACCAATGAAGTCATACACTATGCAACATAACCACAAACTATCCTATCAAACCAACAACACCCATTCCCCTAAAACCAAACGAGAAAAGCAATATAAGTTATTTTTCATTTTGCCCAAACAAAGATGACAATAAACAAAGTCGTTGTACAGCAATCTTAGTTTCATTTGAAGTTAAGTGAAGGATAAAAGCGGGGCGTTTCATCTAGATTCCAGGGCACGGTCTAGCTGTTCCTAACACTTTTATGTTCTTACGTGGAAATTTGCTTAAATGTAAATAGGAAAAATTGTAGCGCGATACGGGGATTTTGGGCGATTCCACGCAAATGGGTTGGCACATGTGTTTCGTTCTTTTTATTCCAAATAGCTGAAACCTTGAACAGTATATTTGGTGTTGCAAGGTTTGCAGAACAGCATATTTGTGTGGATATTTTCTGCGCCAGTTTGCTTCTTTAAAAAGGCAGAATCGTGGATCAGAATGTCCAGATTATAAATATATTGCACCAAACCTTGTGCATTTGAATTATATCCCAGAATAGATTGGTTCTGGGACAGACTTAGATTTGATTCTGATTTCAGTCAATTCACCTTCGAAGTAAAATAAGTTTTCTGATCTTATAGCTGTTTTTTATACTTCTTAATTTTGCTCCTAACATTTCAAGTTTCTAGTTTGAATCCGCCCCATGACCACGAAGGCTGCAGCATTTAAAACGTTGAAAGAAAATCTATACATATTATAAAACAAAGTACCTTTTTCTGTCTGTCAGTAAGTTATCGATTTTCTCAAAATCTACAGAACGGAATTTTAAGAAATTTGGTACGGAGATAGTTTAAGATCCTGGGAAAATTATAGGCTACTTTTTATCCCGGAAAGCTCCATTACGCGGGCGAAGCCGCGAGCAAGATTTAGCTAAAATATAAAAATCGTGATCAAATCCAAAACCTAATTTTATTTAGATGTTCAATGCTTTGTAAATCCAAATTCTGGCTAGTTGTGCTCTTGTTTATGGACAATCGCATTGTTCACCACAAGTCGAGCAACTACCTTGTCCCATCATTCAATTATTTAGTTACAATATATATTGTGGTAACCATACTCGTCTCGAACACGTTTCCCTGTCTTTACTGCTATTATAATCAAGTTAAACTGTGTACCGATTTAATGTTTGTACATCACATGGGTATCTGATTGAAAACCAACACTACGGTACTTTACAGGCGTTTGTGGCATAGACTGGGAGGTCCATCGTTCGTACAATAATTGCTTATATGTATTTATTTATTACCAAAGTAATACTACTTGTTGGGTCATGCACCCCAATGCTATAGTATCGACAACGTTGACGAAGAGTTCATCTAAGTCGATTCCTGCCGGCTTCCTTTTCGTCATTTATGTAAAATGTAATTATCATTAGATATTCGTTTCCTTTTCGGAAAATTTCACTCTTCCTCGCTGATCGACAATCTATTTACAAATGTATAACATTTATTTAATTTTATAACATATCATGTTGCCAAAAGCGGCAATTGGCTAGTTGGTTGTGGAACGTACTGCCGAGAGAATGTCCGTAGATTCAAAACCCAAGGCACTGACTTTTCCGAAATCATATGTCTATTCTATGTGAATTATCGCTTGCTTTAACGGTAAAGGAAAACGTCCTGAGGAATCGTTCATACCTTAGAAATTCTCTACAAAAATGGAGGGTATGTGAAGTCTAGAAATCCGCACTCGGCCAGCGCGGTGGATTAAATTCTAATCCCTCTCAGTAGTAGAGGAGACCCGTGCGTGCAGTGAGACTTCACTACATAGTATAAAACAAAGTCGCTTTCTCTGTCCCTATCTATGTATGCTTAAATCTTTAAAACTACGCAACGAATTTGATTTGCGTTTTTTTAATAGATAGAGTGATTCAAGAGGGAGGTTTATATGTATAATAATAATAATAACATCCATTAAATAGTCAGCATTGTACCCGTGCGAAGCCGAGGCGGGTCGCTAGTTATCTATATAATACAAGGCTGTTATTATATACCCATGTTGCTTTCCTTGTGAACTGATT